>NC_137868.1:11221995-11276239 GCF_963924005.1 Protomyctophum bolini
CATACAAAGGTTTAACAAAATACACCATGAAAGCCAGCAAGTCAAATGGTACCAGAGACAGAGACCCGTGATGTGGTCATATTCTACCGCTCAACGTCTGAGTGTTCCCTTATCACAATGGCAGTCAAACAGTGCAATAACTGAAATAACTAACAATGAATCACATTTTTACACATTTCAATCAAACACCACTTTTCCTCGAGTGAATGTTGACACGACCTTTCATACCACCATGAGTAGTAGTAGTACAGTAACCTGTTTGTTTACACCTGGCAGATATGCACATGCTTTTCCTGGACTGGACATAATTTATTACAGTGCCTGGCAGAGGTAAAAGGAAATGCTGCTGGCTTTGCCAGGGCTGACATATCAAAGTTGTTCAACTGAGCTTTTAAAACAAGCATGAATACCTTGAAGCTCTTAACACAGCCAAAAGCGATTTCACTTTGATCCATATAGGGTTCCACAAATGTGACAAATGTCATAGTTGCAGAAACATTATGTATTTTTTTTTACCTTATTTCACCAAATTAGGGCGTCATACATGATTGATGATACATGGTAGACTTGGTAGTCATGTCCGACATAATTATTATTACAAGTAATAATATAATATCTGCTACCCAACAAACGACTGCATTTATTCTGCCACTCTTTGCGCTCTCTTAGTCAGCCAATACTGCTAATATAGGCCCACAGCTTTACGCTCCAACAATACAGCACCTAATGTAAAACACAAATATCAAAACTCATACACCTGTGCCTAGCACAGTAGACGCAATGCGTCAACTGTGCTATAGGATTAAGGAGCGACTGCTAAATGAAATTGAAAATTGTAACGCTATCCTAATCCTATAGCATGGGTTGGCCACCCGGCCTGGCAGAGATTTGTGCTTCATTGAGCACAAATCCAACAAACCATGGATGGAACCAACTGGCCATTGCTAATGTGGAAACTTCTATTAATTATTGAGTTGGCTGTTCTCTGGGACAATCTGTCTCTTGACAGTAGCACTAGAAATATAGCATTAAATTAATTACTGTTGCTATTATCCACCTGCCCCAGGTATACCTATGGGCTACAATAGTTCAGAGACAAAAGTTAAATCACATTATACTCCAGGCTAAAGATGACATGGTGTACAGTACACCGTATTGACTAGTCCCTTAACCCAGCATACTGTATAGTAACCTAATGTACCATTAAGCGTGTGTGTGTGTGTGTGTGTGTGCGTGCGTGTGTGCGTGCGTGCGTGCGTGCGTGTGTGACTGTGTAACTGTGTGTGTGCTCGCACGTGCGACCGTGCGTATGTGTGTTCTTTTTAATGGTTTGAATTCCAACCTGCAAAGAGAGAGAGAGAGAGAGGGAGAGGGAGAGAGAGAGAGGCAGGCAGGCAGACAGACAGACAGACAGACAGACAGACAGACAGACAGACAGACAGACAGACAGACAGACAGACAGACAGACAGGGCGAGATGAGAGAGGTTATGATTGTTTAATTAGAACAGTGGATCTGCAGGCAGATGTTGATGAATTGTTCCTGTTAAAAGGTCAGAGCGGTCTGTGTATTGATCAGAGGTTCAATGAAGGCTTCAGTGGAACAATCAATAGAGGCCTACTGGCAGTGTCATTGAAAGTATAGTTGGTCTCAGACAAAACTACCATGCTATTAACAACACTAAATGTGTAGATTATATTTAGATACAGCTCACTATTCCTTCATTGAAGGTTGGGTAAGTGATTTTACTTTTGAAAAATAAGCGTTACATTGCTTTATATTCTGAGAGTATATTGGTATAGACTAGACTAGAGTGTGTGTTCGGTAACAGCTAGGGCTCTCCCCATCCCTCCAGCTCTTGATTAAAAGGAAAATGCATTTTCAGGTCGGGAGACCAATTTTATCCAATCAGGAGACAGAACTCACACAGGATACAGATTAAACAAGTGGAATTGGAAGTGATTACGCAAAGAAATGAGAATACGAAATTGGAACTGGAACACTATCAAACTGAAGCTGACAAATGGGTACGGTACACTACTTCTTCTCCTGATTGGTTGAAGATTGGCCATCCAACTGAAAATGTATTTTCAGTTTATTAAAGATCTGCGATATAGCAATGATTACTACAATATATAGTGCTTAAAAAGTCAGGAATTCAAAACTACAAAAGAACAGTACAAAAGTATTAGTATCAAACTGTACAAACTACAAAGTAGCCTACCAACAGGAGAAAGTATGCCTACTCATTATATATTTGAGTATCCTATTTCACATATTTTCAAATATATTAAATGTATAAAAAAAACCTAGAATCTGAAAGCTCACAATGCGTTGTGAAGGATTGTGAGTGTGTTGATCTGCTATTTTCAAATGTCATAAATGTAAGTGGTTAATATATGAGTGAAATACAAATCTACAAAGTAACTATAACTATAAGTTTGTTAAAAGTATAATATTTGACTCTGGAGAAGAAGTACATGTACTGAAATTTGTAAATACCGATAAAGTAAAACATATCTCAATATTGTACTGTAATTGTAGAAGATTATGTACAATTCTTGAGTAAATGTACTTGGTTACCGTACTTTACAGTCACACCACTGACTGGGTTAAAGTAGTTAATTAACAATTATTATTATTATTATTATTAACATGGACTCCAGTTAAACCGTTACACCGGTGGGAAAATGATGATAATTGTGACTCAGGATGATGATGATGATGATGAAGAATAAGAAGAACATGATTGATGATGCTTAAGGCTACTTTGTATTCAAAGGGGGGCGGGGTTATTGTATTGGGGGACAGACAGAAAGCAAAGTGTTGATCGGGGAGGAGATGCAGCGGTAATGCCCATTTCCATTTCCCAGCCGCGCTCTGTTCCTGGCTGGCTGTATTCCTTCCAACCATGTCATTCACGGAAGAAAAAGAGTCGTGTGGGCTTCGCGTCGGGACCATTTTATACGTGTACTTTTTCTTTTCGTTTTCTTTAAATACCATGTAAATGTTGAAGTAAAAAAAAAAAGCTACCGCCGCGTTTAGTTTAGCAGCTAAACGGCACCCATGATCCATCCATGCATTTTTTTTTACAAGGGGATTGCAGCTTAAAAAGGAGACCGAAAAGTGTCCAGATCACAGTCGGGTAAGCGATGCGACAATGCAGGTGATTTTGTACAACATCTGGAAGGATTGTATAAAGAATTAAATCACTGTTTACAACACATCGCAAAACGAGGTGGTGTCAGATAGCATGTCTGTCTCAGCCAAAAAAGCATATCCATCTGCGTTGTGTCTGTGTGTGTGTGTGTGTGTGAGAGAGATGGAATAACGTTTTATGATAGGAAATGGAGCGATTCTGACTTTGTTAATGCTTGCAGATGTTAAACCCGACTCATTTTGTACATAGAATGTGTTTGAGTATTGCATGGCCTTTATTATATAGCTTAAACATCAGTTCTCTCAGTCTCAACTAAATTATGTTTCGTGTAGGAGCGACCGTACCGTGATGGATCTTGATCTTGTGGTTGTTTCTATGAAAGGTGTTGTCTTATCTTGTCATCGTTGTAATTCTTGACGTTCGGTTAAAAAAAAACATGAATATGAACCTACATATGATGAAGAAGGCATGAAAGCGCAACATGTAGACAGACATGACACAGGCCTCTACGACTGTGATCCGAATAAATAAGGTCGCTGTTTCCTGGAAGGATACGGACGCATATGGAGGGATTCTAACACAAATATTCTGCCTATTTAAGTTTGCTAGGAGGAACTGCATATGATTTACCTGTTTCTCGTGTATGGTTGTTGAAGACAACATATTGTGTTTTATCTGTAGTCTGTACAGGCCCCACTGGTTTTGTAATGTGTCCCTTTTCATGTTGTTATAGGCCATGTGAGGTGTGACTGACTATGGAAGCTGCAAATGAAGAGTGGTCTTGTCCATCCCAGAGGAATGAAGGAGAAGAGATGGAGGAACTTGCAGCAATATAAACAATCTATTTCTGTCCTTAGTGAATTACCCATTTGGCCTAACTGTGCCATGAGACACAAACATGGGGTCCGCTGTAGGAATAGAGCTGGAGAGGGCTGTGTATTTATAAAGCACTTGGGGTAGGAAACGAACAAACGACACCCATTTGCCCAACTGTGCCATTGAAGAGTCTAGGCGCAAACCATTCTTCTGCTGCTGAGTCAACTGACAGCCGTCAGCTGGGCAAGAAAGAACCCAAGTATGTGAGAAGTCGTCATTCCAGTGTGAAGGGCCTGACAATCAAGAGACAGTACTCGTGATTCACACTACATCTGTGCCATCTCAGGGTAAAAGAGAGTTTACAATCCTGAAGGGGGAAAAAAAAGAAAACAAAGATCACACCACAGAACTGTAGTCACGCCTGTCACTCACCACAGCATCTTGAGCCTCCTGCAGAACCACAAATCGTTGTCCCCTATTTATTTTGAGGAGGAAGAATCGAGGGAACGCCACACCATGCCTCGGAACCGGGCCATTTCAGAGCCCGAGTACTCGGCGGAGTATTCCGCGGACTGTTCTGTCACCCTCCCGTCTGACCCCGGCGCGGCGGTGGGGCGCACCCACGAGGTGACCGTGCGGCGCTCGGGATGCTGCCTCTGCCTGCCGCGCTTCATGCGCCTCACCTTTGCCCCGGAGTCCCTGGAGAACCTCTACCAGACCTACTTCAGGCGCCAGAGACACGAGACCCTCCTGGTGCTGGTGGTGTTCGCCGCCCTGTTCGACTGCTACATCATCGTCATGTGCGCGGTGGTCTACACCAGCGACAAGCTGGCCTCAGTCACCGTGGCGTCCGTCGGGCTGGCCGCGGACATCCTCCTCTACCTGCTGTGCCGCTACGGCCTGCTGCCGGACCGCGTCACGCGGCGCGTGGTGCCGTACGCCCTGTGGGTGCTCATAGCGGCCCAGATATTTTGCTACCTGGGCCTGAACTATGCCCGTTTCCACGAGGCCAGCGACACGGTGGGCTGGCAGGCCTTCTTCAGCTTCAGCTTTTTCCTGACTCTGCCCCTGAGGCTAACGCCCATCGTGCTGATCACCAGCGTGTCCTGCGGCGTCCACACCCTGGTTCTTGGGGTCACCATCGCCCAGCAACAGCAGGAGGATATACAGGCATCAGCACTGGGCAGACAGGTGAGGGGTGGGGGGTGTGTGTGTGTGTGTGGATGGACACGAAGAAATATTACTAGGATTTCTGCGAATCACTGTCTATTTTTGGAATAGTACATTGAGCTAAATTTATGAGCAGACAGGTTGGTGCTAGGAGGAGGCTTGAGGGGGCAAAAAATAAATAAACCTGGCGGGCTGGAAGTTATTTTTTTCTCTCCTCCATTTATTTGAAGATTATCTGACTAAGAAATAACACGGGGAGTAGGATAGTGAGCACACATACACTCATACAGTAGGCCGGAACGATAAACTGAAGAGAATATTTATCAGGTAGATGGGGAGAAATGCAGGCTATTGCTCTGCCGAATGGATTGTGGCAGGAAAGAGTGAGGATTGTGTGAAGGGGGACCCAGCATGCACGGTCAGGACCTCGACGAATTAGTGACGTCTCGATTGTGACCAAATCAAGTGAAACCAAGACTGGTCAGATCTGGCCCAGAATATCACCTGATTTCAACCAACTTAAAAATTATCCACTAAGACCGACGCACACACACCTGGAATTGAAGTTATTGAAGTGTCAACTAAATTAAAATGTGACTGCTGTGACTTATTTTTTGGTGGCACCAAACAAGAAGGAAGAAGATAGCTTTAAATAGTTCCAAAAACATCCTGTGTTTAAGATGACAGGAACTTTGAGGGTGCCAGAAGGATGTTTTGAACAGTCTTTTGTTTGTTTCTGTCTTGAGAGTTGACGGATCGATGAATCAATTAATCCAAAATAGGCATGCCACGGTTTACCGAATTTCGGTAATACCGCGACAGGAACAGCCACGGTGTTGATACCGTGAGATTTCCGAGCATACGGTATTTTAATACAGCGTCGGTGGGCGGCGCATGCTGCGCATATGCAAAGAAACTCCACTCGCACACTAAGGCAAAACATTTATTTTCACCACACAGCTGCAGTAGATTGAAAAGTTGCTTCCTACCTTTGAGTTAGTGTTGCTGAAAGACACCCAGATCCAATTGTATAATCCATATTTCCATATGTACTATAAGAGTGAACTAGTGTCAAGTAGGGAGAAGAATTTAACAAATTTACATTAGAATAGTACATGGAAATACAAACAGCACAGAGTACCATGCATCTAATTAGCAAATAGATCACAAACAGACAACACTGTACATTCCTTGTTGCTGGCAGGGGGATTGGTTTTGATACAACTTTTGCCAAGGAATCAAATGAAGTGTAATCTATCTCATAGGTCTATCTTCCCAAATAGGTCAGAGTTGGAAATCTGAATTGAAATATCTGTCCATGTGACAACATTGAGATTATATTCTTAAAACATTCTTACACCCTATACTTATTACTTTGTTGATCGGGGCCCACCTGGCGCCTATACTTGGTCCACTTCTTTATCCCTCTACACCAGTGGTTTTCAACCGGTGGTCCGGGGACCACCAGTGGTCCTTGAGGGGGTTCCAGGTGGTCCCCTAGGGTTTTGCTAGGGTTCATTTGGTTGAAATTACAGCGTAAAGTGTAAGAAATGAGAATAAGATAGCTTCCTGGCGTCAAATATTCATGAAATCTAGCTTTGGCTAACTCTGGTCCATTTACATTGAGGTGAAAACTGACTTTTCTTTCCCATTTTCATTAAATAAATCCACAACAGTGGCTATAAATCCCCAACAGTGACCACAAATGTTAACAATGGAATTTAGATGTTATTTAGACAGATGCCAAGGGTTCAGTGTTTACCTGGCTGGTATCCTTTTGTTTAGTGGTGTAAAAACATATCGATTCAGTAATGCATCGCGATTTGGCAGTGCAATGGCGCAATGTGACACAATCGATAATTGAAGCCTAAATATAATGATATAGAATATACAATTATAATACTAAAGATAAATATGTTGTTCAGTATATCTGACTGATTAAATAATTGCCATATTGTGCAGTAATAGAAAAGTGTGATGCATTGCAATGCATCGTAGAATAAAATAAAATCGTTACCTGGTGAATCGTAATCAAAATGAATTGTGAGGGCAGTGCCAATTTCCACAAAGTTTGAATGTACAATTTACAATTACTACATAGTAATTACAATTGTAATTGAAAATTAAGAAATGTTAGGAACTGCAAAATATATTGTGTGGCCCGAGTGTGATCCAGCATATTGAAGTGTTAAGAAGTTATGCATAGCTCGGCTATTTTTGGTAATTAGTTATTGCGACCGTAATAACCAATAACGTGGTTTTAGGATTAAAGAGTATTTCTTATGTATGATCTGATCAAACTAGCAATAGCATCTTCCACAAACGCGTGTATGGTCACGGAAATGTCATAAAAGCAAAGGTTAATGCCTCAAATCTGTGATTTCTTCAACTCGTTGGCTGTATGTGGAATAGCAGCAACATAGGTTAAGAATGATAAACGTTTGCTTTATTCCTTGCGTTGTCTTGTCCAACTGCTGGTGATGGATTCGACGTGCGTGCCATCACTGCGTCATGTCCTACTCCACTACATGGCTGACTGATGTTCTGTTGTCTTCTCTTGTCCAGCTGCTGGCCAACATGGTGATCTACGCGTGTGCCATCACCGTGGGCGTCATGTCCTACTACATGGCTGACCGCAAGCACCGCAAGGCCTTCCTGGAGGCCAGGCAATCTCTGGAGGTCAAACTGAACCTGGAAGAGCAGAGCCAGCAACAGGTGCGATCCAAGATGAGAGTGGTGCATGTCTGTTCACCCATTTAAACCTGAGGCCGATTCTACAAATGTCTTCACCCCCCCCCCCGCCCCCAGAGAGGACGTACAGGGCCTTAGTCCTACTCCTCCTCCCAGCCACACTCCCCACTGACAGGTAGTTTCATCCTTAGGACCCCAAATCACACCTTAGAAAGCATGAGTGTCTATTTCAAACAAAGTGTTTTTTGACTGGGGGGTCATATTTTGACAGCAGGATGATAATTTGATTATTAGGATGTATTCGGATGTTGATATTCATTCACCAGCCAACACTGCCCACTGACGGGTAAGCCTGCTGCGTATAGCCAATCCGCTAGCTCGATGTTTTCCACAATGGAAACAGTGTGGAGTGTCAGCATGGGTGCTGAGCACCATCAAGGCTACAGACTACAGTTCGCTCGACAGCCTCCCACGTTGCAACAAGTGATTTTCACTCATGCAACAGGGCAGGCAGCGGACATTCTGCGAGCAGAAATATTTTCCCTCATAGAGTGCTGTCAGAGAGGTTCTTTTGAACCAGAGTCGCAACGGTTTTTACAGCCGGTAAAAAGAATATATACTTACGAGGCCTCAACAGATACCTCCGAACCTATCGCTTAAAAATGCTGACAGCACACTCTCTACTGCAATCTCTCCGCCGGAGCGACTGGTTTACCAGCATCGACCTAAAGACGCATACTTCCACATGCTGATGTATCCGCCTCACAGGAAGTTCCTGAGATTCGGTTTCGAGGAAAAGGTTTACCAATACTTGGTCCTGCCTTTCGGGATATCCCTGTCACGAGAGTATTCGTGAAATGCACAGAAGTTGCCATCAGATCACAAGGGATCCGTGTAGCCACGTTTTTGGGCGACTGGCTTATATGTGCAGCATCAGCGGAGCAAGCAGCACTCCACACCACATGGGTGGTGGACCTCTTGTCCTCTCTAGGTTTCTCTCTGAACCTCAAGAGTATCCTGGCCCCGGCCCAGACGATAACCTATATAGGCATCGCTCTGGACTCCAGATCCTCATCAGCAAGGCTGAGCAAGGACAGGATAGCCGCCTTCAGGCGGTGCATCTCCCTGTTCAGGGTGTGCCGCAGGATTCAGTTCAAAGTGTGCCAGCGCATGGCAGGTCTTATGGCCTCAGCCATTGCTTTAGCTTGCCTAGCCAGGCTCTACATGAGACCCTTCCAGGCATGTTGTCTCTGCATAACATCATGTATGCAGGTGTGTACATGTTCTTCTAGACACATTGGCATCATATGCAGGTGTAAAACATGGTCTAACATGCCACCATGAGGCGAGGTAAAAACATAAAAAATAGAAGCTGCCTCTGGTCTCAGGAGAGGCAAAATATTGCACAGGTAAATCTACATAAAGAAGTATGATGGTATAACATCCTTGTGAGAGAGAGCACACACACACACACACACACACAGATTTGTGTGTGTGTGTGTGTGTTTGCGCGTGCTCTGTAAACTGTGTGCGTTTTGAATGTGTTGGTCTGTTTTAGTTGGCACTGTGTCAGCAGTCGGTTCCACTCCATTCTCCCATCTCACAGATGTGGCCACTGGGCATCCTTGATTGCTACACTACTATTTATGGAACAGGCGATTACTGTCATAGTGAGCACGGAAGAGGCAAAGAGGCGCACGCGAAGAACAGGGGGTGATTATTATGAAGGGCGGACCAAAGGTGAACTCACGAGTGCTCAAAGAGGAGTGAGGAAGTGAGTAGGGCAACTGTGAATATTCGATTGTTTTCTTAGCGATTTAGTCTATAGATGCACTTTTGAGATTAATTGAAAAACTAGTGAAAATGGCCACTTTACAAGCTCACCACATGCTGCATCGTGGTGAGCTGGAAGATCTGTTATTTTCACAACTTTCAGTAAAACATTCCCCGTCATTTTTTCTTCCTTTTTTTTTATATACAATGATTAGTTGTATTAAGTATTGCTGCCCTAGGAGCAGGCGACAAAGAGTGACACAGGGGCTGATAAGACCATGAGAGCAGCAGAACTCCCAGAATACTAATGGAGAAGCACAGGCTGCTGGGAGACGAGGGCCGTCAGCCAATCAAGGAGCATCCGGTCGCTGCAGGTTACCATGGCAACCAGCCTCCTGAGAAGATGTCAGCTGTAATCAGAGTGCTGACTCGCTCACCCATTTCTCTCTCTCTCTCTCTCTCTCTCTCTCTCTCTCTCTCTCTCTCTCTCTCTCTCTCTCTCTCTCTCTCTATAAGAACATTGAAACCTGACATGCTATTTCCCTCCAAACTCAGGCTAAAATGTGTGTTTACATCTGCCCGGGTGTATGGTCAATTGTGCATGTATGTACAGAATTCACGAGCGTCACCTGTGTGTGAGTGTTTACTTGTGGAGTTTGTTTTGCCTGACACATTTGTGTTTTCTGATGAGTATGTCACTCCTTTCATCTTATGATTGAGTTTTAGGACATTCAGCTCTGACCTATGTAGATCATTTCATTTCCAGGCTCTAATTTGTATGCATTGCTTTTCTTTTCTTTGATGTTATCAAATTGATCTGCTTATTTAAATCTTTGGCCACTTTTATACAGTATGAAGTAATATCTCACACAGACACTGCTCACACAAAATTCTGTCACACAAGTATATAACTGTGTGTGTCTGTGTGTGGTTTTTTTTTTTTTCTTCTTACTTGGGTCACACTTTCTGCCGATTTTGGACATGAAATCAATTGATTCATGTACCCCGATTTACTGCCGTTTCATGAGGTCAGGCATGCATTTGTTATGGTTTGTATTGCGTACTGTTATCCCTGGCAGGGTACACCCATTTTGCCCAAAGTCTTTGCCCAAAGACTTCCATTACAGATGGAATGTAATACGTTGTACGTACGTACATACGTACCTCCTAACCCCTGATAAAACTACAGCAGGTCACAGCTTATCACAAAACAATGTCATGCTTGCTCTTAACTTCCACACGGTCCTCTGTTCTGTAGGAACGTTTGCTGCTCTCCATCCTTCCGAAGCACATAGCAGACGAGATGCTGCAGGACATGAAGAAGGAGGCCAGTCAGAAAGAGATGCAGCAGTTCAACACCATGTATATGTACAGGCATGAGAATGTCAGGTATTGTCTAATTCCTCACTCCCTTTAACTCTGTCAGCGGTGGAAAAAATAACAAAAAAAGTAGCAAAACCGATAAAAAAAAGAAGGTACTCACACACTGTGGGCTCCGAAAAATTGACTGTGACGTTTCGAGTGTATTTTGTGCAAATGAAGGCACTTCGCGAGCATCGGAGCTCACAGTGTGCGAGTTCCTTCTTTTCTTTATCTGTGCATACTACTACTTACCACTCAGCACCTGCCCAAGTTGGGATTGAATGTGCATGTCTTTGTACCTTTTTCAGAAGTAGAAAAACCACAATGTGGAAGTACTTGGTTACAAATAAAAGTCCTGCATTAAATGTTTGACTTGAGTAAGGTAAGTAAGTAGGTCAGAGAGGCGTATTGTTATTATCAGACCACGGTGCACTAGACCAGTGGTTTTAAACCTTTGTCAAGGCCCATTACCCCGAGAGGCAAGAGGCACTTCAGTGTTGGCCACAGAAACGGGGCGTGCTTATAAGCACCACCCGGCTAGGGTTTTCGAATGTCGCTTCCCGGATACCACCACTTGAGTAAAAGTACAAAAGTATTGGCACCAAAATGAACTTGCAGTACCAAAAGTATAAAACCCCCTGAGATAATCAAGTAAAGTTAGTTTCCATGGTTACTTACTTTCCAGTACTGTTTAGTACTGTCCAGTTTCCTGTTGTCTGTGCCAGGCTTGATTTAGTTCAGCCATCTCACGCCTGCCCTATTTCACAGTCTGCATAATAAACAGATTCTGTCACCTGGTGTGTTTACAAGTAACATGACTTGTTCCCAATTTCTGTTTAACTCCGAAAAGTTTAATGCAGAATTCAGGAGGATGTGCTATGATAGGGTTTTTCCACACGTACAGGGTACAGAAAGCTTAGGGCTTATTTATTACCCCTAGCTTAATTGGGCTGTAAATGATGTTTCTTTGTTAAAATAAAGTAAAATAATGTCATCCCATACTGATGGGGATGACATTTTTAACCCACCTGTTTGACTTAGCTGGACTGCTGGAGAGACGTGGTGGTGACTCCTGTTACTGTTAACACTCAATAGCAATGATTACCGGTCAGGTCGTCACCTGACCAAAAAAGGCACATTAGGATGCAACCCATTGTGTTTGCGCAACACAGTTATGTAACTAAGTGTGAAATATTGCTCAAGTATAGTTAATCGATTCATTGGTGTATATATATATATCATTTTCAAGTATTAAAAAAGCACATCTCGGTTAATCAGAAAAAAGTAGTCGATAGAATAATCGCTGAGAAAATAATTGATTGTTGCAGCCCTATCCAGCAGCACAGGCATCTTTCATTTGACAGCGAACTTACATTGCTGTTGTTCACACTATTGATCTTTATACCAGTGGTGTTTTTGAGGATGAGCCTGAAAAGTCTGGAGCGATCGATGGTCGTTTCCAGAAATGGGAACCACTGATGTGTCGAGGAAAACTTCCTCTCGGTGGTTCCCAACCATTTCTGGATCAGGGCCCACTTCAAAACCTCCAAAGTGGTTGCAGCCCTGACCACTTAACACATGTAAGACATGAGGCCGATTCTACAAATGCCGTCTAAATCAGTAGTTCTCAAACTACATTTATTAATTTTTTTTGCAGATGTACAGTACAAGCTCGCAGCGTGGCACAAAGTGAAGTGCTGCTACTTCACTTTGAAAAACACTGTTCTCACTGTTGTTCTGCGGCTCGTGTGGGACAACCAAGGCATGGATGTGTTTGTAATGACAACTAATTATTGGGGGGAAAATGCACTTGAACGCAATAAATGCTTATGGGCTCCGCTGGGGTCTGCTGGGGAAACTGGACGACAGGGGCAATCAAGTCATTTGCGATCAAAATAAGTAGGAATATGAGCCTATAATTATGTTATTTAGTCTGGACAAATATAGTGTCATTAAGGGATTAAGCCTGTGTACAATAATATGATGTGTTCATTTATTTCATTCACAGTATTGTGTTTGCGGACATTGTGGGCTTCACCCAGCTGTCTTCCTCATGCAGTGCTCAGGAGCTGGTCAAGCTGCTCAATGAGTTGTTTGCCCGTTTCGACAAACTGGCTGAAGTAAGTCTTATAATGTTCTCTAATGAATGACTGTCTCAACGATATGCACATATGTTTTTTTTCCTTTAGCATGTACTATCTGCACATGATGATGTAACGTTGTATAACAATTCATACTCAATTGTCATTCATCCTTTTACATGTAATTTGGTATTTACATGAGCACTCACAAGATGGTGGACACTCGATTATAGGCACTTAGATCATCTCTTATCTCCTCTTTGTCATCAGTAACTAGCTGTAGAGATGGGGAGGCCCAAGCCTAGATTGACCATCAGAAGATTGACAATTTCTAATGCCTTCCTGAGAGAACTGATTTGGCTGATTGAGAGATTGTGACTAATAGCAATTCAGGGAAATGATGGCAAGGCCACTCCAACTCATAGACTTTCTTCAACATGGACTTGGCAGTGGTCGTTTGTTTACACTACAGTGTATTCCAAGTAGGCCAGTGCCCAACGGGCACCGCCGTAGAGGTCCCACGGGCACATCTCTAGCACGTAGACCTTTTTGTGCGACACTGTCATATGACACAGTATAAAATAGGACTTTAATCTATGAACAAACGTGAAAAACATGAAATGAAGGTTTGTGTGCCCGGCCGTGACGACGACATCGGTGATTGCTCCTAGTCATTACATTACTAATAATAACTCATTAATTCCTGCCTACGTCTTTGATGTGATTATACCATTTGGTCTTTGCAGAAATACCACCAGCTGAGAATCAAGATCCTGGGAGACTGTTACTACTGTATCTGTGGCCTGCCCGACTACAGGGAGGACCACGCCGCGTGCTCCATCAGGATGGGCCTGGCCATGGTGGAGGCCATCTCGTGAGTGTACTGGTCAATGGTGTAATACATTTACCCAAGTATTATATAGATACAATTTGAGGTATTTCTTTTAGCTAGCCTCGCGTAGCCAACCTTCATCTGCCTTTGCAATGCATTATCTGGCCCCTCTCAATTGTCTTCACGGCTGAAATGGTGACGGGCTGATGGCCAACCAGATTCGTCTGGAACCAGGCTATAACCAACCAGGACCCAGTATGCAAATATGGGGCGGGACATTGTGAAAATAATCCTGAGATGGACGAGACCAATATCCACGCAGTGATATTAGTATCGCTAGGCCAGGCTATTTTTGAACGGTGCTAGCTGCTCCAAGGAACAGCTTTGTGCGTAGGTCTGTCTGCCTGCCTGAGAAAGGAATGTCTGTTTGTACCACGAACTATTGACCTCTGCGGCTGCTGCTGATTGACAAACACACACACACACGCACACACACACACACACACACACACACACACACACACACAGAACACACAGCACCGCTCAGATTTTTACTTTACTGGAGTACAGTATGTCAAATTCACAGTACTTCTTACTTCTACTCCACTACATCTTTATTATTTGAAAACTTTAGGTACTAGTTTTAGATTTGGATTATTATGACAAAACACTACCCACTTCAGCCCATACATTTCGACCATTTGATAATAGCCGATCCCCGATCTACAAACTCACAATGTGTCGCATCGAGCTTGTAGATCTGCTATTTTCATTTTACATTATACATTTGAAAACGGGTGAAATGAGACCTTCTGCATAATGAATACTTTTGGACCACTGGACCAATGTCATTTTGGACAAAATCGTATCCAAAAACAACAAAATATTCTACGTTTGGGGTCTGAGAGGCTAAATCTCACCAAATGGTGATCCGTGGCTCAAATTGCAGAATAAATAATGGTCCTTGATATGAAACATGTTGAAAACCACTGGTATATATATATACGGCAGTGGTTGCATTGCAGCCTCCTATAACACACGTTGCGACGGCAACCCGCAGGTACGTCCGTGAGAAGACCAAGACGGACGTGGACATGCGCGTGGGGGTCCACAGCGGCACCGTCCTGGGAGGCGTGCTGGGACAGAAGCGCTGGCAGTACGACGTCTGGTCTACTGACGTCACCGTGGCCAACAAGATGGAGGCCGGAGGAATACCTGGGTAATGATGATATATATACTAGAAAACAGTGCCCGTTGGGGGAGTGATCAGGTGTGATCAATTGGCTAATTGATCACTCCCCACAAGAGATGGCGCGTGACCTCGCCCTTCATTGGCTAATGAAGGGCGATATTGTTTTTGTCAGTGATCTGAGTGGTCCCTCGCTTATAGACCCTTGTACTGGAGAAGTATAGTACTTTCAGTTAGACATGCAGCAGCAGCCCCCCCTCTCTACACACTACTCTCCATTCAATTGAGCGCCACAGCTGAGAGCAATCAGACTAGTTAGAGAGGGGAGCTCAGAACAAGGATTGAGCATTTTGGTTAATATTTCTTATAAAAAAAATCACAAAATGTGCTAGAGACTTTTTGACAGACTCAGACATTTATGTTCTACAAGCCTGGGGCCGGCGGGCCGTATGTTTGACATCACTGTAATATGTGTATAAGCAGCTTATATACACATAACCACAGAAACTAATATTCTAAAGTGACTTCCTGGTACAGCACAGCCTTTGCTTCTATAGAAATAGGAACATGAGGAAGGGCTGTGCATGTACTGGGCGGCTCCCAGGTGATGTGTGCGTTATTGTTCGAACATAATTAGGCACCATTAGTGCCGAGCTGAACCTACCTGGATATCTCTATAAATTATAGATAGATAGATACTAGATATCCAGGGAGGTTCAGCTCAGCACTAATGGTGCAGCAAAGGCTACACTGTACCAGGAAGTCACTTTAGACTGGTATCATGTAGATTCTACATACATACTACTAATATTCTACATTGTAGAATATTAGTTACCGTAAGTCTCTGTGGTTCTCCCAACATCTTCATGTAAATGGCCCCCACATTTATTTGGGGCCCATTTGAAAAGATTTTGTGCCAGGGACCCCTTTTGTATTTATGGTGTTAAGATGTTTTTAAGATTTTTCAAATCTTTAATAAGAAACAAGATCACCAACAACAGATCCACAAGCTCACGGTGAGTCTAATTGCAGCATTTTGTGAGCTTGTAGATCAGTTATTTTTGGAATTGCCAAACAATTAAATGGATGAAGAAAGAAACCGTGAATTTAACGAGGATAGGAGAGTGTGGTTCCATAAAGTCCATGGAACCTCCCCCCTTTTGTCTGCTCTTGGCTCAGCCGTTTCTTTCACCTCTTTGCACGCTGCAGGCGCGTTCATATCTCCCAGAGCACCATGGAGTGTCTTCATGGGGAGTTTGATGTGGAGCCCGGTAACGGAGGTGATCGCTGTGACTACCTGAAGGAGCGAGGCATTGAAACCTATCTGGTGGTCGTGCCACAAGGGCCCCAGGGAAAGAACGGAATCAACGGGGTGGTGAGTGGTAGCAAAGAGATTCAATTGTTAAAGATGGACCATCCCAATTGGAGCCAGTAGAGGCAAACTGTTACGCAAATCGTAAAAAAAAATTGTAGTATTGTGTGGCTTGTGAAGATCGGGTCCAATATTTAGTTAAGTGACCATGGCGCAGAATAATCGTCCAGAAGCGGTGTTCACGCTCACTCTTTCATTGGAAATAATAGTCTCCAATCTGCTTACTGGGAACCCCGGCCCTTGGAACCCCCTCAAGGACCCCTGGGGGTCCCCGAATGGACCCCACTTTGAGAACCAGTGCTGCACCCTGTCCAGCAATTATTTACTTGCATCTGTGTACTGTATGTACTTTAATTGAATTGCAAACCTTTATTTGTTCAGGGAGTGCCTGTATAAGCAGCTTATACACATAACACAAACTTTTCAATTGACAGACAGGGCGAGGCAAGACCTAAACTCATGAGTCAGTATCATACTAGATGATTTTCAATTGATCAATTGTTTTAGAGAGCACTTAGTGCAGTCACTGCACTAAGTGACGCATGCAGTAGTTGAATGCAATGAAAGCCAGTGTTCTTAGCGTCACACTGCAGTGCAGTGTGACGCTAAGAACACTGGCTTTCATTGCACTTTGAATAACATTGTATTTGGCACATGCTCATAGTGATCACCAGTTTACGTCCCTTTTTGCTGGTTTCCCATGATTAGAAGCTGTCTGTGACCTCGTCCAATGGCAACTCTCCGCTGTTGATCAACACGACCGACTGCAACGGCAGTGTCCACACCGGCTGCACCACACCGGACGAACAGGAAGAACTGGATACAAGGGTAAATGAAGCACAGACCACATGATCTCCATATCCCTGGTTCACTTCCGGATGGAGACCTGTATTGTATGGCCTGTTGAGTGAGCAGCGCTGGGCACTCGATACTGATGGATGCTTGGACTGGGCCTCAAAAGCAGTGGCATCAAACTATTCTTTCTTTAACCAACCAAGAGCCTCAATGTTCATGTTTCAGTGTGTGAGCCTTGTTGTTGTTTATCATGGACTTTCATGCTGGCCTCTCGCACCCGTCTTCATCCCTAGTAAGCCTTGAGCTTAGAAAACTCCCTACCTCTTTGGCATTCGAAAAAACCTCAGCATGAAGAACATATGGGCTCCTAAAGTGCACTTTTACACCCAGAACTCTTCATGTGACCTCAGGTAGTGAACCCATCATTCCCTTCATGTGACCTCAGGTAGTGAACCCATCATTCCCTTCATGTGACCTCAGGTAGTGAACCCATCATTCCCTTCATGTGACCTCAGGTAGTGAACCCATCATTCCCTTCATGTGACCTCAGGTAGTGAACCCATCATTCCCTTCATGTGACCTCAGGTAGTGAACCCATCATTCCCTTCATGTGACCTCAGGTAGTGAACCCATCATTCCCAAACCCTCGACGGAGGCTGCGGCTGCGGGACCTGGCTGAGCGGGTGATCGACGCCCAGGAGAACGAGCAGGAGCTCAACAAACTCCTCAACGAGGCTCTCTTGGAGAGGGAGACCATACAGGCGTAAGTGAAGCAAAGAAACGTCATTACCTGCTATACTTTTCCATCTGAAAATAAATACAAACAAACATTTACATACGATTACAAGGGATGCACTGATATATCGGGTATCATCAGCTGTATTCACCTTTTCCGTCTGCCTATCTAGTCTACAAATCAGATGACATTCACTGATGGCAGTGGCCAGGGTTTTATCTGCAAATCAAATGACATTCACTGATGGCAGTGGCCAGGGTTTTATCTGCAAATCAGATGACATTCACTGATGGCAGTGGCCAGGGTTTTATCTGCAAATCAGATGGCATCCACTGATGGCAGTGGCCAGGGTTTTATCTGCAAATCAGATGACATTCACTGATGGCAGTGGCCAGGGTTTTATCTGCAAATCAGATGGCATTCACTGATGGCAGTGGCCAGGGTTTTATCTGCAAATCAGATGACATTCACTGATGGCAGTGGCCAGGGTTTTATCTGCAAATCAGATGACATTCACTGATGGCAGTGGCCAGGGTCTTTAGGTAGTTGTATAGCAGCCACATGTATTTTTCACAAGAAGAATCTTTGTCGTGTGAAAGCTCATTTTAAACAAATTAGGATGATTTGAATTTGTGCTCTTTCAAAGATAGTATAGGTTTTACAGTTATTATTTCTATAATGAAGATTTCCGTATTAACAGTTTGAGGGCCGCTAATTGTTTAATCCAATCCGCTATACCCGACATTTGTTTAATGCGTTTAATTCGCCGTTTTAAAACAATTAAAAAGAAACAGCGGATTTTTCCGGGACCTGATGACGAGGCCGTCACGTTATGATGACGAAACGGGAAATCAAGTCATCATCTGGGCTGCTAGGGCTTCTGGGAAATTGAGCCCAATGCAAGTGAACGGGGGGTTTGTTTGGACTACAACTTGCTCTGCACTGTGCAACCACGGATTTCTGTGGTTGAAAGCTGCAAATACTTCAGCGTATGCTCCAAAGGTAATAAAACAATCTCGGCAGCGTAGAATATTTGATTAAAATGCCGGTAAAGTGTTTTATGGAGTCAAACTGTTAACCTGTCACAAAAGGGGGAATACATAACAAAACATGGTGCATCGCAATTGTAAATTGTGTTTCTGCTGTGACAATGAGAACAATTTCTACAGTTTATAACTCGCTCTACCTCAACCGATTTCCAACCCCAGTCTGTGATGTCCCGTTGTGTGAAAGGAGAGTGTTATTATAATAAGATAATACTAAAAGCTGTGTGGGTGGGTGTGCTGGGGGCGCAGCTCCTTTCTCCTCAGCATCAGACATAATTGTGATGATGTGTATACCTCTTGTCAGTTTGAAGGGGAAACGCACCTACCGCCTCACGCTGAGATTCGTGGACCCGGACCTGGAGACCCGCTACTCTGTGGAGAAGGAAAAGCAGAGTGGAGCCGCCTTCAGCTGCTCCTGTGTGGTCCTCCTGTTCACCGCCGTCATGGAGGCCCTCATCGACCCCCTGTGAGTAGGCCTGGCATGATCAGGACATTTCAGTTCACCATTAACCCATTTTGACCTGGGAACGATTCTGCAAATGTCTTCTAAATCCCGACTGTTATCTTGAAAAAAAGCGATGTTTTTCTATGTCAATCGTTCTCAAACACTTTCATGTCACTTTTCACGATTCTTAAAAAAATAGCAGACCTACAAGCTCTAACATAATGCTAACACCAAAAGGGGTTCCCGCCCAAAATGGGTTAATATTGCGGTACAAATTATTGTGTTCTGGGCATTGACCTTTTGGAATGTAAACCAAAATTACATTTCTGTTTGCGTTTTAGGCTTTGTAAACCGAAATTGCAGGTATGACAAAAGATTGAAATATACCAAAATAAAAAAACGGCGCCAGTAATCAAAATAAATAAAGTACGATGGCCAAAACAGGCCATAATTGTAATACATTTTCTAATGTATTTATTTTCAAAAGTGCCATAGTGAGATACCAAGCTTGTAGATTGGCTATTTCAACAGATAGTTTATACAGATGAGTGGAAACGATTCTTGGCAATTATGCAAAAATTATTGTGTAAAATTATTGGGATCAAGAGATTATGTAATGATTATGATGACAGGTCTGCCTTGTGATTCACCAGGAGGCCATGCTACCAGGAGGCCATGCTATCTTTTTTCAGCTACTTGATAGCCAAATTCCAATATCCCAACTTCCACACTCGCACTCTCCACTCACGTCCTCCACTTGTGCATCAGTCCCACCACCGTGCCAGGAGGAGAGGATTATATGAGAGTCTGGAGGAATCAAGCCGGCTGGACTGACAGCCAAATTCCAATTCCTCAGTTCTGCCTGCTCACTCACTTGCGTTTCCCGCATTTCATGTTTCATAGATGCTGCTGCTATATTTCTCATATCTGAGGTGTTTGACATGCATTCTCACACAACAAACAGCATGATTCTATGAATAAAAATCAACCTGTTATTTAATTTTGTTGCTTCAGAAATGAATGATCTATATAATGGCACTTCGGTATCTCTGCAGTGTAATCAAGTGGGACACTTTCGCCCTCAAACCGTTCAACACACACATGCAGGCACGTTTTGATTACATTTCAGGATATGATGAGCACACGAGAGCTCACTCGCGGCTTCTTCAAAAGCAAATTGCCATTTGGGACAATGTTATTTCCGTGTGGGAGGACTATTTCCGGGCTGGATGACCAAGTGTGGAGTGAGCGGGTGAGCAGAGATTTGGGTATTGGAATTTGGCTATTGTCAGTCCACCTTCTGTCCCTCCTCGGGTCCATTTAGTAAGTTTGAGGTGCTTGTACGTGTTTGTGTGCCGTGTTAGGTAGTCTCCCCATACATTCTGTATTTGTGCCCCGCATCCAGTTATTACACTAGCCCGGGCGCAGTCCGGAGGACGAGAGAAGAAAGAGAAAAACATAGACTAGTCACTAGACTAGGACAACAAGAACTGTCAGTCTCAAAAGGAGGGACTCTTCTTCTGTATTGCTGTCTTCATTGAAGGTGCTGTCTTCGTGTGTGTGTGTGTGTGTGTGTGTGTATGTTTGTGTCTAGGTTGATAGTCAACTACATCACCCTGGCCGTGGGAGAGGTCTTGCTACTCATCCTCACAGTCTGCTCTCTGGCTGCCATCTTCCCCAGAGTGAGTAGTGACGCACGCACGCACACACACACACACACACACACACACACCTATCCACCCTCCTATGTCCAGCTATTAGTGTGTCCACAAACCTTGTCCTACACAAACATTAAATTCCCATTGACAATGAATTGATAGTTTTACGTCATAGTGTAAACACAAACATTGCGTAACACAAACATTGATGACGAAGGTGAGGACTCAAGTTGTGATTGGCCGGAGTGAGATGATGTATGATGATGTAACGATGATAAGAGCGTCCCTCACTTCACACGGGTGTGATTTGTAATATAAGATATTGAATGTCATAGTTCAAGAAACACGTTCTCTTGCAAGATCAAACAGGATGGCATTGGCTCAGGAGGTAGAGTGGCCACTTGAGAATCGGAAGGTTCCCGGTTCGATCCCGCCTGCCCCCCCCCCCCCTGTGTTAGTGTCCAAGGGCATGAATGTGTGTGATGTAAAGCACTGTTTCCCAAACAGTGGGTCGGGGCCCATTCGTGGGACACCGGACCAATTTTTATGGGTCACGATTCGAGTAAAAATCCAATTTCATTATCCTACATTTGAAAAAATGTAGAAATGCCAAAATAAAAACTATATTAATTAAGAAATTAGGAAAATATCCAATCTACATTCGCTGATAGATCTGCTACTTTCACTAGTTTCGGTCCCAGGCATACTGTACGTCTAATCTCTTTTTTTGGGGGGTTTCGACCGGAAAGGTTTGGGAACCACTGTTCATTTTTATTGCTGAAAAGACAACCAAAGCAAGACGATACAAAAAAGAAAAGGAAAAAACTAAAACAAGGCTGCATTTTTCATATTACAGGATACATTCATTGAAATCCTCATACAACCAGGCATTTTACCATTTTAAACAAGTGACTCATACAGCCTCACTTTGATAAGGTTAGGTAATATAATGGTTTACTACATAAAAGCCTGGACTATTAATAGAGGACTTCAGCATCGCCACAAGCACCGTGTTGTGATGGAACAATCTTTACCTACGACATAAACTGAGAATAATCAAACCCAATCTATTAAATCAGACTCTGCATAGCCCACATACACTTTTGTAATGATTTAGTTTAAATTAAATGAAGGCACACAGGATGTGACGAGGCAGATTCTACCTTGAGAAACAAGACACGTCTGGCCGTGACCTTGTCTGCCATCATTACCAAATGGATCTCCCATTTCAGCTTGAGCTACATTTAAATCAATTAAAATGATGATGTGTGATTCCCATCAGCAGTTTTACACAGTAGGGGGGTCTGCAGACAGAAGTGTACTGTCTGCAAACAGATGGCTCTGTGATTTTTGCAAGGCGAGTTGCTGTGCAAGGTTACAGGGACCCAGGGCCATGTGAGAACTCACAAAGCACATTATTACTTTGAAAGAAAAGAAAAAAAGATTTGGGCCTTCATTTTCACATTCACATGTTTGTTTGTGGTCGCATACCCCAAGCTAATTCAACGGGTGCTCGAACAGAAAGAACAAACATTTCTTTATTCATATACGTGTAGGTTTTGATTGAATAACGTTGCTGTCCGGAGGAAACCTCATAACTAATTTTGTTGGATCCCACGTTGAAAACCACTTCTCTATAGCAAAATACACAAGTTAAATAAAAGTGCCGGAATTTGTGTTCTGGAGTGCACTTGGCCATCTTCACACAGTGGTCATTTTGTAGTTACTGAGAGTATGACAAAATCGGCAAAATGGCCAATGTGCGATAATGATAATGGGCTTTGTGTGTTCATGATCATCACAATCAATATTACAAGTGATTTTTTTTTCTTGAAGTCAATATAGACACAAAAGCACCCTCCTTATGCAAGATATGGTTAACCCATTCAAATCAGGAACTCTGTGGCATTTTAGATTGCATTGCTATATTTATATAGCAATTACGTATGTTTTTCAGTAAACTCTTGCAGCAAAATGCATATCAATGTGGGGGTCCTTGTCCTTGGCACACTACTGATTTAGAAGGCCTAAGTACCACTCGGGGAGCATGACGCTCACCAGCACTTTTGATCCACTGTAGCCGACCAGTATTGACATGTACTGTAGAGTAACATGGCAAGCTAGCAATATTGACTGGTCTTGTCATCCTAACAGGAAACACTCTTCCCCCAGGCTTGTCAGGACCCAAGCCACTCATAGGTACACACACACAGCGGGTCAATCAGATGTGCTGTGCAGCGTCATTGCAAATGATGCACCAGGAGTACATTCATTGGTTTCCATCAATATTAAATGTCATAATATTGTCACGCATCCACATTAAAGTGCCATCGTGGACACAACATAGTGGATTTGCCCATTCAAGAGGGGACCCCCTTTTGATGTTTTAAGCATTGTTATATTTTTGCTATTGAAAAATAGCAGATCTACGAGCTCATAGCGACGAGCTTTTTTGAAAAATCTTGAAAATGTGGCGCAAATCTTTAAATATATTCTTTCAGAGTGAATGTTTTTAACTAAAATCTTTGCTTCTGGGGGGTCCCTGGAACAACATATTTTGAGATGGGGGTCCACGGCCAAATACAGATAATTCTGGGGGTCCTTGAGATGAAAAAGATTGAGCACCACTGATATAGAAACATAGGTTTTTCAGATTTAGAATCCTTTTTATTTTATTTTATCGACCTAAATGGGTTAACCACACAAATCTTTTTTTGTACTTCATCCTACGATGATGCTCACGCAATAGCACAATAGCAGATCTACAAGCTCACAACATGTCACTTTGTGATGTACTGAGAGCTTGTAGATCTGTTAAATAGGGACGCTATGTTGAAAGTGGTTAAAATACGTACATACTGTACTCACAGCTGAGCTGTATAGTACTGTATGTATACAATTGAACTTGGCAAGTCCACAAGGGTTTAACTTGAGATTAAGATATACAGTTAGCAAAAGGTTGGTGACACTTTGTATCCCCCAGAGCTGCCGGTGTGCAACCGCAATAATGATTGTGCAACTGCAGTGCAAGAAGATCATTGTTTGTCCTATTGACACTGAGACCACAGGACCTAATGTTCACTTACAATAACATAATTTTATAGTTCCTGTTTACCATAATGCATCTACAATGCAACGTGTTTCAAGATTAGGTCTCTGTGCATGGTGACCTTTTTATTGGCAGCTGATGGTTGAAAATGGTGTGTTTTGTGTGTCAGGTTTTCCCTAAGAAACTGGTGTCTTTTTCCACTTGGATTGACCACACCCGCTGGGCGCGGAACACCTGGGCCATGGCGGCCATCTTTATCCTTACAATGGTGGACATTGTAGATATGGTGAGTCTTTTCTCATGTGGTTACACAACTTCCAGGGTGCTTTAATGCCATGAACTGGCTCTAATGCATGGGAGACCATTTTATAGACAGAAATGGAGCACCGAAGTCCAGACATCAAAGTATTTTCCCCATAGAGAAATCTTAGATCGTGTCACTCTGACAGGTACATGACCCCCTCCTCTCTCTTTGCCTGTCTCTCTCCAGTTGAGTTGTCAGCCCCGAGACCCCATCACAGACAATTCCACTGTGGCTCCACCCTCCTCCTCCTCCTCCACCTTGTCTGGCCCAGAGGGCTGTGTGGAGAACCCCAAGTATTACAGCTACGTGGCTGTGCTGGCACTCATGGCAACCACCATGCTGGTTCAGGTCAGTCACATGGTGAAGCTCACGCTCATGCTCCTCATCACCATAACCACGGGCATCGTCAACATCTACAGCTGGAGGGACATATTCGACCGCTACGACATGGCCCGCTTCCAGGACTACAGGTGAGAAGGAGACTGTGTGTGTGTGTGTGTGCATTGGCAACAGAATGTGAACATTATGAAAGAAAGCTTATGTTTTGCATCAGTCGCAAAACTAAACCTAAGAACCTTAAATGTATCATTGAAATGACAAATTTAAGTTTGGAAATGTGTTTTGAATGGGAAACCTTTTGCCTACATCACTTGGAAAATGGATATAGATCTGTCCCCCTCCCCCCCTTTGATTTCAGGTCATCCCTTGTTCCCTCTAAGTTCACTATGACTATCATGATTTTCATCACAATGGTCAGCTTCTATTACTTCTCTCGCCATGTAAGTACACAGTCTGCCACAGTTGGCCGTTCCTTCACAATCACATGGTCAATATTAGTAACATTGTCTGCAGTTGGCCTCTAATATCATCCTGGGATCTTTGGCTAAAGGTGGAGCAGCTTGCACGCACTCTGTTCCTGTGGAAGATCGAGGTCCACGAGCAGAAGGAGAAGGTGTACGAGATGAGGCGCTGGAATGAGGCCCTGGTGACCAACATGCTACCAGAACACGTGGCACGCCACTTCCTGGGTTCCAAGAAAAGGGATGAGGTAAAGACGAGCACATCCACCGACTGTTATTGCTGAAGACTCCTCAGCAAACACCTGAGCGTTAAACTGTCAGAGAATGTTAATGTGTAGACATAAACAACGTATGTTCTTCCCTGCCGATGACGCCTCATCACGCCTTTTTTAATATCAATTGATTGCGGTGATCAGCTGCGTCCAGTTTCCCCTCATGGAGAAAATCAGCTGGCTTATGCTTTCTATGGGGACATAGCTTCTTAGAATGTAAATATCTCTGATTATTCTTTTTAGACAAAAACAAGCTTGGTTTGCGGCTGATTTATCTAAAGATAGTATTTCGCTTACAAAAAGTATGTTTTGGGTGGATTAAATGACAATCGCGAGACATGTTGCATAGCAGATTTTTACTTCCTGACTCAGCGGTGTCTGGCCAAAACAGCTTTTGAGTTAAGAGCCTCGCTCTGAGATAGTGTATGGCAGCCTGCACCACACTAAGCCACCACTAGATGGCGGTCAATGATACTTTTCAACCTATCAAATCCTAATATTTCCCCTTTTTAACCACTTCATTGTTGTTTTGTCTTGTCATCTTGTAGGAGTTGTACAGTCAGTCCTACGATGAGATCGGTGTGATGTTTGCCTCCATCCCCAACTTCTCTGACTTCTACACAGAGGAGAGCATCAACAATGGAGGAATCGAGTGCCTCAGGTTCCTAAATGAGATCATCTCAGATTTTGATAGTGTAAGTGTAGCCGAAGATTCATGATCCTGCCTTTCCATTTGTGTATCCATTTAGATCCTGAAAATCTGCCTGATTTATTTGGTAACAGTAAAGCTCTTTAATGATCAACACAGATATTCTAGCTCAGCGATTCACAACCTGTGGGCTGGCGCTCACTGATGGGCTTTGAGGATATTGCAAGTGAGCCCCCGAATAATTGGCAAAAACACTTTCTTTGAATGATAATATAACACTAATATTTAAAACGTTTCGCTTTAGAGAATTGTCCCTGGAAGTGGTCCCTGGTCCCGAAAAAGGTTCTGGTTTAGTTTCTATCAGTAGAAATAACTTTGGGTCTCCGTCTCTTGACAGCTGCTGGATGAGTCTCAGTTTCGCTGCATCACCAAGATCAAGACGATCGGCAGCACCTACATGGCTGCATCCGGGGTCACCCCTGACATCAGCAATGGCTACGCCTGCATCAAGGTTAGTGTATTCACAGCCTGAGTAGCACAGGGAACGCTAAAATGACCCCATGTGTAATAGACTGGCAGCTAACCAAACTACACCCCTTGTATTGGGCAACTATGAAGATCGATAAGTCTTATAGAAGTCGATATACTGTAATACTTACTTACAATATAATTAGTTTTTTTAGTAATGTCTTGATTGGTCTTTCTTTTCAGCGGAAGGAAGAACTGTCAGATCGAGAACGCTGGCAACATTTGGCGGATCTGGCAGACTTTGCTCTGGCCATGAAGGTCACGCTTATGAACATCAACTACCAGTCGTTCAACAACTTCATGCTGCGCATAGGTCAGTGATTATCTCACTGTGTGTGTGTGTGTGTGTGTGTGTGTGTGTGTGTGTGTGTGTTTCCAAGTTCTCTTTCTTCACCATCACTGTTCAGTTCTTGCTGAATAATAACAATATAATAATGATGAGAGAGCTCTATCCAGGTACGCAAATACATACAGTATGACTGAGATTTCAGTTCTTCATTTCTTCTTCTCAGTTCTCTGTCTGCTGAAAAGTGATAGTCACTAGACAAATGATTTGTGGTTTGTCAGATAGGATCTTTCCAAGTTCCATTTATTCACTAAGCTACAACGGTATTACTGTATGTGCCCAGCGGAATCAGTCATACCAGAACCAGTTTAGGCGGCATATTGAATGTTTAGAGCGCCCGTCTGGGAAGCTAGCCTAAGGTTCCAAGTGTCCCTGAGCAAGATACTAATCTTGATCTGCACTGTATGTAGTACAGTATGAAGATCACAATATGTATCCTTTTCTCCAGGTCTGAATAAAGGCGGAGTGTTGGCTGGAGTGATAGGTGCTCGTAAGCCGCACTACGACATCTGGGGGAACACTGTGAACGTGGCCAGTCGTATGGAGTCTACAGGGGTGATGGGGAACATCCAGGTAAAATCTGCTCCATTTTTAGATGTTTTTGGACACTTAAAAGTGCACACCTTTACTTCTACAAATAGGCAGACTGTCTGAGTGAGGCAAATCCTGTAACAGGCAGTAGATGTATTGTAGGTAGGTATTCGGCCGACGGCATTCATGACTGCCTGTCTATTATAGCATGTGCAAACTTTGTTGGTAGAACCCTTTCAAGCTTTTCACAAAATCTGAAAAGCCAAATAATGTACCGGTACATACACCTACTAAATGTGTGGTGGGGTTTAAGTTGAATCCTGAAAACCTGACAGAGGAAAATTAATCAAATCAAATATATCAGGGGTTTAACATCAGGAGGTTAGCTGTTGCTCCTGTTCTTCACAGGAATTGTGGCTCTGGACTGGCTCTGGCACAATAGAATGTTCACACCATAGACTGTAAAAAATATGGACAAAGCGTTCTCCGGGTCTAACATGAACGTAAAATGAAGCCTGTCAGTCCTTGTATTGTAAGTCGCCATCTTTCTAGATCCGTTTTGGCCCAGCTGGCCATTGGCTGGCCCAAACAACGAGGCGGGACTTCCCCCCCCTTCTTCTCCGTTGGTTTTTATTTTGACTCGAGTGGGAGGGGAATGTACTGTAACGGTAGCCACGCCCTTCAGAACATACGCGACTTTATGGTCATTTTTTTAATAAATGGGACCATAATTTTCCAAAAAGAATATTATGACATTAGAAATGAGACTTTAAACTAGTGACTGGAAGCAGAAAGTATTCATGACCATGTTTATTAAGGTAATACAGTCTAGGTGAAGTTGGGCCCAAATACATGGACTTCTATGGGGCTATGGGTTTTTCTGGGTCCAATGACAGCGCCACAACAGGCCATTATATGAACTTTCAGGAAATCCCGATTTCCTCAGTGGCTTCACAAAATATCTGTCTGACTGCCCCCCTGTTTCACACACACACACACACACTACAATGTTGTTCTCTGTCGCCCCCAGGTGGTGGAGGACTGCTATAATATTCTGAAGGACTATGGCTTCCGTTTCGTACGGAGGGGTCCGATCTTTGTCAAGGGAAAAGGAGAGCTACTCACCTACTTCCTGAAGGGGAGAGACAAGCAGGGCTCCTTCATCAATGGCTCGTCTGGCACTCTGCCACATCAGGTGGTGGACAGCTAAGAACCTGACTACTTGGGCCTATGAAACACAAACATTATACAATAGGCCTACATGACACACACACACACACACATACACACACACACACACACACACACACACACACACACATACATACATACATACATACATACATACACACACTCCGCCAATCAAAAATATTATTTCTTGAACGCATAGATGGGCAGAGGAGATATTTTTTTGACAATGAAGATCTTTGCCTATATGGAAACATTTTTGATACATGCACTCATGTTGACAGAATGTTTACAAGTAATGAAAGCAATTTTGAATACTACTGAAATGCTCACTTGCAGACCTTGTCACTCTGCTGTACAGTTGGACATTTGTTCATTCTGCGAACTGACAGACACTGGCACTGCGTTTGCCTTGTAACGGGGCACGCTTTCCTGAAGTCCCAACAACGCCATCTACTCGGCACTCTAAAACCAAAATGGCTTTTGGGCTGAGGACCTAATTTTTATTCACCCTTTACCATTTTATGAAATGCTTCCCTGATGTGGAAAGTAATGGACCGAATTGTGTTGACATTTTCTTACCGTTACCGACGATGACAATTTATTTAGCGTTAGACAAAAATAGGCCAAAGTGTGAGATGATGCAGATTGAGTTGCCACCTGCTTCTGCCCGTGTGTATGTGTGTGAGTGCATGTGGGTGTGCGTGCGTGCGTGCGTGCATTATTCATATAGTATTTTCCCTCTTTATTCCAATCTGGATACCAGTAAAACAGTCGGCTCTGAATTGAGACGAAGAGATGCCACCGTCCTGCCCTCTCGGGTACTGTGCTTTTCGCGTGGCCTGTGGACTCCCTGCGTCACGTCACGGCTATGCCTGTGTCTCATCTGTGGACAACTGGGGGACCACCAAGCTGGTGTGGGACCCTCGAGAATGAAACTGGAGATATTGGTCACATGTTGTGATTGTTTCTGTGCCTCTCTGGAGCATTCATGAGCAGGGAAAAATTGCACATGATTGTATGCGTTTTTGTGGCTGTACCGTTTGCATCTGCACATGTGCTAAATTGGGACAAGTGGGATGATGGCAATCAAGTCGGAAGGTTAAAGGGATTTTTCACTTTCAAATAAAATGAACATAATATATATATATATATATATATATATATATATATATTGGTCACTAGAACCAAGGATGTGTGTTTTCAATTAATCTATCGTGGTTAAAATGGAGTTTGAAGGTGAAATATCCTTTTTAAGTGATGATTGCGGACGCCAAGTGTAATGAAGTGCAATTCAAGGTTGGAATGTATAAGAATGTTTGTTTGTTTTATGTGAATGTTGAGGTGGACAGTATTTCGGGAGAGTTTTTCTTTTTTGCCGATTGTAAATCCCACACGTGTTGAAGGTTGGATGAAAGTGCAATAGATTATTCTTATACAACCTTCATGTTGTCCTCCCTTAAGGTGAAGTAAACATTCCTTTAATTCATATTTTTATATTATACTGTTTAAGCTTCATTCTGTTTAAAGAGGACAGAATTGTTCTTGTTGTGAATACAGTTTGGCCAATGTTTTATTGATCTGATTAATTTATTGCAGGGACCTTTTCTTTTCTTTTTTTTTCTGAAGCAGATAAAATGTGCCAATGTTGAAGGAATGATTTTTACTTCTATAGAATCTCAGGATTGGGAACAAAATAGCACTTTTGAATGATCTGTATTCTGTAATCTATGTATTTGAGTCTGGGTTTTGTTAAGTCAGGCTTTTTTTTTTTTAACAAGTATAAATGAAATGCCATCCTCCGAGTCCTCATGTAAGACGAAACACACAACAGCCAAAATGCTGATCTTTTGGTGGCTATATGGCATCAGAAGAATGCAGTTTAAATCCTAGGCTTCAATAATAACAATAATAATTAATGCATTATTAGAATTATTATCAAATTGAAGGTTTCGTTCCCTTTGGGCTTACTGTCAATTTTGTTTGTGAAGTGCATCTACTTATTGGTTCTGAACTTCTGACTGAGCAGCAGACCAGCCCTGTTTTTTGTTTTGTTTTTTTTACTTTGGCCTATTTATTGTGTACTCCCATTTGATTTTATTGTTTTTCGTCATGAAGTGAATTGATAAAGAAAATACAAAAAAAAACGTGAACCTAAACCTTGAATCTAATGTCCTCAAGTATCATTACTCCTCGTACTGCTGCCTGCTGGAGGATATGATGACATGTATGTCACTGAAGGAGGTGTTTATCTGCAGCTCTGTATCCTGGTTGCAGTGCTCTTGCAGCAGCAGCAGGGGAATTCTGTAGGTTGTTTGTGCACTCGATGAACACATATGCAGCAGCAGGACGATGGGCGCAAGTTAGGATATCGCGCCGATTGATTAATCAAGGTAAGCAATATCTCAGCATTTTCTTCTTTTTAGTAGTGGGCTTAACTTAAAGTGCAATTCTTCTGACATTTTTGGGGAGATTTATGACACCCGTGAGGGCCATGATCCATCTCTCCACGACTCCAGGCTGGAGATGGCTATAGCCTACGTCATACAAATTAAGACGTTTTAACAAGTCGTAGAGTCATTGTTGAAACAACCAAAAATATAGTATACCCAATATAATAGATTTGGATTATTCTTACAAAACATTGTTTAACCTCTTCAGCCCTATTTTGGCTATTTGAAAATAGCCAATCTACAAGATCACAACTAGTTGTAAATGTGATCTGTTGTGAGCTTGTAGAGCTGCTATTTTCAAAAGATTTTAATACAGTTTATACATAATGTATAATGAGTATATAATTTAAGTATATTTTGATGTCAATACTTTTTGTACTCGATTAAATTTAGATTACTTCTACTCGTAACAGAGGACTTCTAGATTGCAGTATTGCCTATTGAAATGTAAACATTTTTGAGTACTTTTCCCGTGTTGCTAACAGAACTGCTATGTAGCCCAATAATACATCCACACACTAATAGTGTTATTCTTTAAATGTTTTTTAGGTGTACTGTACTGCCTAAAGCCCATTAAAGATCAGGATGGATGGTCAGGTCGAAGATGAAGCTGAATCAAATATGTAAGTAGCCACGGTGAATCTTGCAAGCTTAATTTGCTCATTAAAAAAGGCCAATTGTGGGCACCTCAGAGAGTGTGTGTGTGTGTGTGTGTGTGTGTGTGTGAGAGACACACACACTACATCCACTAACCTTATGGCTCATGTGATGTTTTAACCATCAACAAGCTCAGCCTTCTGACAGAGGCATGGGTCAAGTTGGTTCACACTGGGCACTGTGGGAAGTGTGAACAACTGAACACACCCTGAAACTATCTGAGAAAAAAAAACATGTGTGCAACGTTTATTTAAAAATCACAGTTTTACAGACCAGAACTCATAATGACAAGTTATCCTCTTGAGATCCGCAGCTTCTGTGGACATCTTTAAAATCAAACTTAAAACACTACTTTTTACTTGTTTTTGTTTCTTGTTGTATTATTTGCTATCTTGAGATTGTATAGACCTCTTCCTGTTTTGTATGAACTTCCTTGTTTTATTTCTGCTTTTGTTCTCTGTATGTAAAGCACAGTGAGTTTTCTCTGTGAGAAGTGCTATATAAATAAAATGTACTTACTTACTATCTACTGCTGAAGATGATCCCTTTATGTTCAGTAATACATTTATATCTTTGAAAGCATCCAACTGGAGAGAACAAAATCACCGTCATCCTGCTGTGGATCTGACAAGAGTGACTCGTCCATTAATCATCCACCCAATTTTAAGAAAGAAAGGTAACAACTAAAAAGTCATGACTGCAGAGAATTAGTTACACACACTGTGCTTTAACTAGGTTTTAGTTTTGAATTTAATCATACCCGTCTGAAGTGAGTGGTACTGTACTGTACTGTACTGTACTGTACTGTACTGTACTGTACTGTACAGTACCTCCCTGGCCTGTGTGTGTCTATGTGTTAGGCTGTGACAAAAACAAAATTCTCCATGAATTCAAGGCTTCATGGGGTGTGTAATTGATAGAAAACTAGAACTGCACTCTGCCGAGTGCATACTTGCTTGTTGCACACTAGTAGGCCATAAATGGCCTACTAGTGCGCAAGCAGAGCGCGCAAGTACTTTCGACCGCTGGAAACTATCACATCTCAGTATCTCTGTGAAGGAACGTTTGAAATGTATAATCATTACGTGTAACTATTTGCTACCTAACTACTTTTTTACAGAAAAATGAATCATTGATATGTGATGAAAAAAAGGTATATAAACTGAATTAAAATATATTATACAGTATAATTATTATATTACTTATTGTAAATTGTCAATTGTTTTAAATGTATTTCATTTTGTACTATAGTGATATTAATACTAAATCATGATCAGAGTAATATGTGTCTCTAACTTCAATTTCTGTAATAATACTTTCAAATTTGTTGGAATATACATGATCTAAAATACTTCCGAAATCTGTAGTTGGATTTGTATCTCAGTGATGACGTAAGAGAAATGGTCATCTGTGTAATCTGGTCCCACCAGATACCACATTACGTCATCGTTGAGAGCTGGGACCAGAGTACACGGTGTGTATATGTATGACTAGCTCTCAGTGATGACGTAAGAGATATGGTCATCTGTGTAGTCTGGTCCCAGCAGACCAGGCATAGATTTACAAATTACAAATCACATTGATTAGCAGTATACTGTATAGCAGTATACTGTGGTTACTTGGTTCCAAAAAGTGAAGCCAAGTTTTTTTCAACCGTAAGTCTGTGCCTGGTTTGCTGGGACCAGTTACAACATTACGTCATCGTTGAGAACTGGGACCAGAGTACATGGTGTGTATATGTATGACTAGCTCTCAGTGATGACGTAAGAGATATGGTCATCTGTGTAGTCTGGTCCCAGCAGACCAGGCACAGATTTACAAATTACAAATCACATTACAACTACATACAGAGTATGTAGTTGTAATTTGATTAGCAGTATACTGTGGTTACTTGGTTCCAAAAAGTGAAGCCAATTTTTTTTCAACCGTAAGTCTGTGCCTGGTTTGCTGGGACCAGTTACAACATTACGTCATCGTTGAGAACTGGGACCAGAGTACATGGTGTGTATATGACGTAATGTTGTAACTTGTAACTAGTCCCAGCAAACCAGGCACAGACTTACGGTTGAAGAAAACTTGGCTTCACTTCGAAGAGACCAAGCGAAATGATTACTTGCACGCTCTGCTTGCGCAAGTAATTACAAATCACATTACAACTACATACAGAGTATGTAGTTGTAATTTGATTAGCAGTATACTGTGGTTACTTGGTTCCAAAAAGTGAAGCCAAGTTTTTTTCAACCGTAAGTCTGTGCCTGGTTTGCTGGGACCAGTTACAACATTACGTCATCGTTGAGAACTGGGACCAGAGTACATGGTGTGTATATGACGTAATGTTGTAACTTGTAACTAGTCCCAGCAAACCAGGCACAGACTGTATGTAGTTGTTCTAGTTACAACTAGAACTGCACTCTGCCGAGTGCATACTTGCTTGTTGCACACTAGTAGGCCATAAATGGCCTACTAGTGCGCAAGCAGAGCGCGCAAGTACTTTCGACCGCTGGAAAGTATCACATCTCAGTATCTCTGTGAAGGAACGTTTGAAATGTATAATAATTACGTGTAACTATTTGCTACCTAACTACTTTTTTACAGAAAAATGAATCATTGATATGTGATGAAAAAAAAGGTATATAAACTGAATTAAAATATATTATACAGTATAATTATTTTATTATTATTATTATTATTTTGCCTTGTGGGTTCCATGTAAGGGCTTGTCTTGTGATGCTGGTATTGGGCTTATTTTATATAACGGTAAGTCTGTGCCTGGTTTGCTGGGACCAGTTACCACATTACGTCATCGTTGAAAGCTGGGACCAGAGTACATGGTGTGTATATGTATGACTAGCTCTCAGTGATGACATAAGAGAAATGGTCACTGTATAATCTGGTCCCAGCAGATACCACATTACGTCATCTTTGAGAGCTGGGACCAGAGTACACGGTGTGTATATGTATGACTAGCTCTCAGTGATGACGTAAGAGATATGGTCATCTGTGTAGTCTGGTCCCAGCAGACCAAGCACAGATTTACAAATTACAAATCACATTACAACTACATACAGAGTATGTAATTTGATTAGCAGTATACTGTGGTTACTTGGTTCCAAAAAGTGAAGCCAAGTTTTTTTCAACCGTAGGTTTGTGCCTGGTTTGCTGGGACCAGTTACAACATTACGTCATCGTTGTGAACTGGGACCAGAGTACATGGTGTGTATATGACGTAATGTTGTAACTTGTAACTTGTAACTAGTCCCAGCAAACCAGGCACAGACTGTATGTAGTTGTTCTAGTTACAACTACATACAGAGTATGTAGTTGTAATTTGATTAGCAGTATACTGTGGTTACTTGGTTCCAAAAAGTGAAGACAAGTTTTCTTCAACGGTAAATCTGTGCCTGGTTTGCTGGGACTAGTTACAACATTACGTCATCCTTGAGAGAGTACATGGTGTGTATATGACGTAATGTTGTAACTTGTAACTTGTAACTAGTCCCAGCAAACCAGGCACAGACTGTATGTAGTTGTTCTAGTTACAACTACATACAGAGTATGTAGTTGTAATTTGATTAGCAGTATACTGTGGTTACTTGGTTCCAAAAAGTGAAGACAAGTTTTCTTCAACGGTAAATCTGTGCCTGGTTTGCTGGGACTAGTTACAACATTACGTCATCCTTGAGAGAGTACATGGTGTGTATATGACGTAATGTTGTAACTTGTAACTTGTAACTAGTCCCAGCAAACCAGGCACAGACTGTATGTAGTTGTTCTAGTTACAACTAGAACTGCACTCTGCCGAGTGCATACTTGCTTGTTGCACACTAGTAGGCCATAAATGGCCTACTAGTGCGCAAGCAGAGCGCGCAAGTACTTTCGACCGCTGGAAAGTATCACATCTCAGTATCTCTGTGAAGGAACATTTGAAATGTATAATCATTACGTGTAACTATTTGCTACCTAACTACTTTTTTACAGAAAAATGAATCATTGATATGTGATGAAAAAGAAAAGGTATATAAACTGAATTAAAATATATTATACAGTATAATTATTTTATTACTTATTGTAAATTGTCAATTGTTTTAAATGTATTTCATTTTGTACTATAGTGATATTAATACTAAATCATGATCAGAGTAATATGTGTCTCTAACTTCAATTTCTGTAATAATACTTTCAAATTTGTTGAAATATACATGATCTAAAATACTTCCGAAATCTGTAGTTGTAATTTGATTAGCAGTATACCGTGGTTACTTGGTTCCAAAAAGTGAAGCCAAGTTTTTTTCAACCGTAAGTCTGTGCCTGGTTTGCTGGGACCAGTTACAACATTACGTCATCGTTGAGAACTGGGACCAGAGTACATGGTGTGTGTATGTATGACTAGCTCTCAGTGATGACGTAAGAGATATGGTCATCTGTGTAGTCTGTTCCCAGCAGACCAGGCACAGATTTACAAATTAAAAATCACATTACAACTACATACAGAGTATGTAGTTGTAATTTGATTAGCAGTATACTGTGGTTACTTGGTTCCAAAAAGTGAAGACAAGTTTTCTTCAACGGTAAATCTGTGCCTGGTTTGCTGGGACTAGTTACAACATTACGTCATCCTTGAGAGAGTACATGGTGTGTATATGACGTAATGTTGTAACTTGTAACTTGTAACATTACGTCATATACGCACCATGTACTCTCTCAAGGATGACGTAATGTTGTAACTAGTCCCAGCAAACCAGGCACAGATTTACCGTTGAAGAAAACTTGGCTTCACTTCGAAGACACCAAGCGAAACGATGTAATGTTACAAGTTACAAGTTACAAGTTACAACATTACGTCATATACACACCATGTACTCTCTCAAGGATGACGTAATGTTGTAACTAGTCCCAGCAAACCAGGCACAGATTTACCGTTGAAGAAAACTTGTCTTCACTTCGAAGACACCAAGCGAAACGATTACTTGCGCGCTCTGCTTGCGCAAGTAACTACATACAGAGTATGTAGTTGTAATTTGATTAGCAGTATACTGTGGTTACTTGGTTCCAAAAAGTGAAGACAAGTTTTCTTCAATGGTAAATCTGTGCCTGGTTTGCTGGGACTAGTTACAACATTACGTCATCCTTGAGAGAGTACATGGTGTGTATATGACGTAATGTTACAAGTTACAAGTTACAAGTTACAACATTACGTCATATACACACCATGTACTCTCTCAAGGATGACGTAATGTTGTAACTAGTCCCAGCAAACCAGGCATAGATTTACCGTTGAAGAAAACTTGGCTTCACTTCGAAGACACCACTTGCGCGCTCTGCTTGCGCAAGTAACTACATACAGAGTATGTAGTTGTAATTTGATTAGCAGTATACTGTGGTTACTTGGTTCCAAAAAGTGAAGCCAAGTTTTTTTCAACCTTAGGTTTGTGCCTGGTTTGCTGGGACCAGTTACAACATTACGTCATCGTTGAGAACTGGGACCAGAGTACATGGTGTGTATATGACGTAATGTTGTAACTTGTAACTTGTAACTAGTCCCAGCAAACCAGGCACAGACTTACGGTTGAAGAAAACTTGGCTTCACTTCGAAGAGACCAAGCGAAATGATTACTTGCGCGCTCTGCTTGCGCAAGTAACTATAATGTGCTGCACATTTTTGAGTGGTGCAACCACTCCAAGGAACAGCAATGTCCGTATGGGACTATATGTCACTCCCCATGTCCCAATGTTTAGAGTACCAGTAGGGGCAAAAGTGGCGCTGTTGTGCCAGAAACAGAGAGAGAGATAGTGTTGCACTATTGCCTGCTAATGAAAGAGAGAGAGAGAGAGAGAGAGAGAGAGAGAGAGAGGGGGTTAAAGGGTTAAAGGTATATTCAGTGATTTCACTTCATTCAAATATCACTTATTATTTTGTTTTGTTGTGATAATCCTCCCTACTATAGAGTGTTCTTCTGACCATATAAGGAGTTCCTCCTTGTCCCCATGCCCTGGGGGTCAAAAAACTGTAGGTAGTGGGCCTAGTGGCCGAGCCTTCATCCAATCAGGATAGAGAGGGGCCTTCCGGGGGCGGGCCTTGGTGTGTGTGCTGTTGGCCTGTCGCATGTCCCCCCCCCCACTGTAGTGCGTGCATGTGCACATATTGTTACCGGGGCGGACCGGCGGGGGTTTTCCCAATCACCCAAATCACTGAATGCTCCTTTAAAAAGATTCCATATTTGTGGTTTCAATAATTGGGTCTTATCAGTACAGTTATAGTGCTTCATCACACGTTACATGACATGAGAAAAGGGCCATTTAGGTGCAGAGGTGAGTGGGTGCGTGTCATACGGTTATTAGAGGTTGCTTGCTTTTCAGAGGACAGTGTATTACTTGAGGTCATAGGAGGAGATCAAGTTCCACCAGTTCTATACCTTATCAAACCAAAACTATTTGGTTTGGTTACGGTAGCTTCGATAGTTTGTGACATCTTGATGAGACATCCTAGAGACAGTCTCAGTAGACCTTGCATAGTTGTGATATGTCATGCATGAGAATGCCTGGACAATGGAAACAGAAAGATAAGAGTCAAAACCATCATGTGCATGTATACGTACATGATGGGTGATTTAGATAACGATAAAAAGAGCATGCCAGGATTTAAAGAAATGCACCGTCACACCTATAGTTCCATGCTAGGGCTATACTAACTTTGATGGAGGTGAACAAGCTTCTAAGTGGAGATTGTAGACGCCCAGGCTGCGGATCACTGGTCTCCACGGATTAGGATTGTGGATAGTTATGTATTGTTACACCACCAAGATCCAGCTCCGTGAGCAGATGGAGGTTCTGGGTCTTTAAGCTCAGTGAGCAGATGGAGGTTCTGGGTCTTTAAGCTCAGTGAGCAGATGGAGGTTCTGGGTCTTTAAGCTCAGTGAGCAGATGGAGGTTCTGGGTCTTTAAGCTCAGTGAGCAGATGGAGGTTCTGGGTCTTTAAGCAATCTGTGATTGAGATCAGGTCCAGAGCCCGGGCAGAGACAACTCGGATGGTGACAAATCATGACAATAAACACATTTATTTTTATTTTATTTCTAAGTATTTGTTCGGCCCCAAGAAATGTGTATTGTCATGATTTGTCACCATGATCCGAGTTGTCTTCGTCCGAGTCTTACAGGTCTTTAAATAAATACTTTATGAAACGTCTATGGGGGAAATTAATGGAAATTATCTTCCTGGCGGCTTGTCGTCATGAAAGGGGGCGGGACTGAGACGCTCTATATTACAAGGTGTGTTATTACCTTCCAAAGAGGATTTCATGTAATTGGCTGAAATTAACACACATAGTACTCATAAAAAAGCTAACCCCCCCCCCCCCAAAAAAACACCTCTTTACTTGTTTGCCTTTATTTGTGATTGCACAACAATTATTTATGGTAACATTACTTTCAATTAATCAACACATTAATCCAATAATCACACATACGTCATAATAATAATAACTAGAACTGCACTCTGCCGAGTGCATACTTGCTTGTCACATCACATCTCTTCATGTTTTTTTACAGAAAAATGAATCATTGATATGTGATGAAAAAGAAACTGGGACCAGAGTACATGTTGTGTATATGACGTAATGTTGTAACTTGTAACTTGTAACTTGTAACAAGTCCCAGCAAACCAGGCACAGACTTACGGTTGAAGAAAACTTGGCTTCACTTCGAAGAGACCAAGCGAAATGATTACTTGCGCGCTCTGCTTGCGCAAGTAATAAGTAATTATTTTACTAAATTCAGGCCCGCTTGCATGCATGCAGCTACTGTAGCACTTAGTAGGATGCAATTGCATGAGCTTATGTGAGGTGGTTAATTGTGGTTACATTTTGTAGTTACATTTCACAAACTGAATTGATGCCATGCTTTGAGATTAAAAATAGTTTGTAATTGTTGTGATCAATACATTTTAATACATAAATTAAAACTAATCTTATCTCTCTTTATCTCTGAAAGTAGCCAACTCTCCTTCAGATCCATCTCACCTTCATCCTGCTGTGGCTCTGTACAGAGTGACTGGTCCATGGATCATCCCCTTCGATTTAAGACAGAAAGGTAAAACTAAACATATAAAAAATGAAAATGCACTTCTTGAAATCCTTTTCATTGTTCATCTTTGATAACTACAGTATTAGTACAATGTATTTTGTTTCAAATCCCCATAAAAAAAAATATATATATATTTGTATTTTGCTTTATATTTTGAAATATTTTGTCTCTTTGTCTCACATCAACTCTCAGAGAACCACTGGAAAGTGCAGAATCGGCCACTACAAATAATGCATCTCAGACTGAACAAACAGAACTTTCTCACATATTTACAGACAGACAGACCCAGGGACACACATAGCTCAGGAGTGGTTGCACCACTCAAAAAATTATATCAGTTCTCCTAACCATTGTTTATAGTTTGACAGATTGCAAATGAGTAATTCAGTCTTTTTTGTGTTCTTAACCTTAACTTAATTATCATTCAAAGCATCCAGCAGGAGGCATCAAACTCTCCTCCATCCGTCAGTGGGCCTTCAATGAGTGACTCTTCCATATGTCATCCTCCTGATATGAGTAATGAAAGGTATAGGAACATAAGAATGTATGATCGAACAGAAACCTTTGTACAGTGTTTCTGAAAAGGAATTTATGAATGATTTCACATTCTTAAAGGAGTAGTTAGATCAAAAATTACCAACAATATTACACACCCCATGAAGCATGTTATTTTAGTTATTTTATTTGATGACTGGGTGGCTTTTCATACTGGAGACTCCGCCGGTCATCAAAGTATTGGATCAGGAATGTGACAAAAACAAATCTCCATGAATTCAAGGCTTCATGGGGTGTGTAATTGATAGAAAATAAGTCATTTCTTTGCGTAAACTACTACTAAATTCAGGCCCCGCTTGCATGCATGCAGCTACTGTAGCACTTAGTAGGATGCAATTGCATGAGCTGATGTGAGGTGGTTGTGGTTACATTTTCTAGTTACATTTCACAAACTGAATTGATGCGATGCTTTGAGATTCAAAATTGTAATTGTTGTGATCAATACATTTTAATACATAAATTAAAACTAATCTTAGCTCTCTTTATCTCTGAAAAAAATAGATCCAACTCACCTTCATCCTGCTGTGGCTCTGTAGGCCTACAGAGTGACTCGTCCATGGATCATCCCCTTCGATTTAAGACAGAAAGGTAAAACTAAACATATAAAAAATAAAAATGCACTTCTTGAAATCCTTTTCATTGTTCATCTTTGATAACTACAGTATTAGTCAAATGTATTTTGCAATGTTTCAAATCCCCATATTCTTTTTAAATTTTGCTTTGTATTTTGAAATACTTTGTCTCTTTGTCTCACATCGACTCTCAGAGAACCACTGGAAATGTCTTGATTGTATAGACTTCCTGTTTTGTATGAAACTTTTTACTATGATCTGGCTGCAAACCAATTTCCCGCAAGGGACAATAAAGCTAACCTTGAACCTTGAACCTTGAACTCTTCTCTGTCAGAAGTGCTATATAAATAAAAATGTACTTACTTACTCTCTACTGCTGAAGATGATCCCTTTATGTTCAGTAATACATTTATATCTTTGAAAGCATCCAACTGGAGAGAACAAAATCACCGTCATCCTGCTGTGGATCTGAAAAGAGTGACTCGTCCATTAATCATCCACCCAATTTTAAGAAAGAAAGGTAACAACTAAAAAGTCATGACTGCAGAGAATTAGTTGTGCTGTGCTTTAACTAGGTTTTAGTTTTGAATTTAATCATACCCGTCTGAAGTGAGTGGTGCTGTACTGTACTGTACTGCTAAATTGTTTGTAATTGTTGTGATCAATACATTTTAATACATACATTTAAACTAATCTTAGCTCTCTTTATCTCTGAAAGTAGCCAAGAAAATAGATCCAACTCACCTTCATCCTGCTGTGGCTCTGTAGGCCTACAGAGTGACTGGTCCATGGATCATCCCCTTCGATTTAAGACAGAAAGGTAAAACTAAACATATAAAAAATGAAAATGTACTTCTTGAAATCCTTTTCATTGTTCATCTTTGATAACTACAGTATTAGTCAAATGTATTTTGCAATGTTTCAAATCCCCATTAATTTTTTTTTAATTTTGAAATATTTTGTCTTTATCTCACATCGACTCTCAGAGAACCACTGGAAAGTGCAGAATCGGCCACTACAAATAATGCATCTCAGACTGAACAAACGGACCTTTCTCACATATTTAAGGTATATTGTTTGTGTTTTCTATTTATCTTCATTTAAACCTTTGTCGAATAGAATTAAAATGATTGAAATTGAACTCGTAAATGCTTTGATTAATAGACTTTCTTACATTTTCAGTTGCTTGAGGATGAAGCTTTTGCTTTCATGAAGAAGGAAATCGAGACCTTCCAGGGGCTTATGAGTCCAGATTACCGAGAAGATCCAGTTGAACAGCAAACAAAGGACACTGACAGGAATGAAAAAGCTGCCAAAGACGGGGCACTAAAGATCACTTTGCACATCCTCAGGGCCATTAACAGAGAGGAGCTTGCCAACTTGCTGGAGAAACGTATGATATCTTTATGGCTCAGACTTTAAAGGTCTTTACACACTGTGGGCATGCCATTCAAATTCACACAAAATATACATATTTTTAAACTGTTGTTTCTGTCATGAATTTTAGGTCTTTTTGGAGAACTCCCAGTCTGTCAAAGTAAACTAAAATCCAACTTAAAGAGGAGGAGCCAGAATCTTTTTGAAGGAATAGCCAAGCAGGGAAACCCAAATTCATTGAAAAAGATCTACACCGAACTCTACATCATTCTGAGTGGACGTGGCGAAGTCAACAACGAACATGAAGTTAGACAGATGGAGTCCGTTTCATGGAAGATACAAGAAGCTGTGATCAAAAGTAAGGACATCTTCAAGCCAGGACAAGACAAACGACTAATCAGAATTGTTCTGACAATTGGCATTGCCGGCATTGGGAAAACGGTCTGTTCCCAGAAGTATATCCTTGACTGGGCTGAAGGAGTGGTAAATATTACCATTGACCTCATACTTCCATTTCCTTTTCGTGAGCTGAATTTGATGAAAGACAAACTGTACAGTTTGTTAGAACTCATCCAGCACTTCTTTGTAGAGGTCAAAGAAGCGGGCATTGTAGACTTCAGCAAGTACAATGTTGTACTTGTCTTCGATGGTTTGGATGAAAGCAGGTTTTCCCTAGACTTCGGCAACAATGAGATATGCCGTGACATCACACAGCCAACTACCTTGGATGCCCTGCTGACAAACCTTATTCAAGGTAACCTGCTGCCCTCTGCCCACATCTGGATAACATCTCGGCCCGCGGCAGCAAATCAGATCCCTCCTGAGTATGTCGACCGGGTGACCGAAGTCAGAGGTTTCAAAGACCCTCAGAAAGAGGAATTCTTCAGAAAAAGACTGGAAGATCAGACGGTGGCCAACCAAATTGTTGCACACATTAAGACAACTAGGAGCCTGCACATAATGTGCCACTTACCAGTGTTCTGTTGGATGTCTGCAACAGTCCTGGAGAACATTCTGACTGAAGCCAAGATGAGTGAAGAATCACAACGTGATGAGAAGAGATGGAGGGCACTCAAGGAGGAGGGTGAAGGTGACATTCCCAACACTTTGGCTAAAGAAAAAACTGGAGATGCATTAAAGAATGTGTTTGAAGTGAAAATAGGAGAGATGTCCGAGACCAAAGTGATCGAAGTGAAGAAGTGGGAGATGCCCAAGACACTGGTGCAAATGTACATTCACTTCTTGATACTCCAGATGAAACTGATGGATCAAAAGTACCCTCAGCAAGATAAGGATCAAGTCATTCTGTTACTGGCAAAACTGGCCTATCAACAACTGGAAACAGGCAAACTGCTTTTCTATGAGAGCGACCTGAAGGGCTGTGGCATTGATGTTAAAACTGCCTCTGTATATTCTGGCATGTGCACTCAGATCTTCCGGGAAGAGAAAGGCCTGTACCAGGAGAAAATGTATTGCTTTGTGCATCTGAGCATTCAAGAGTTTCTGGCTGCTTTGTACGTCTTCCTCATGTTCGTCAAGGACCATGTTAATCTGATGGCAGGGGAGCGACATGGCTCAGTGGACGCACCAGGTGAGCATGCGTCAGCAGGGGAGCGACATGGCTCAGTGGACGCACCAGGTGAGCATGGCCCAGTGGACGCACCAGGTGAGCATGCATCAGCAGGGGAGCGACATGGCTCAGTGGACGCACCAGGTGAGCATGCGTCAGCAGGGGAGCGACATGGCTCAGTGGACGCACCAGGTGAGCATGCGTCAGCAGGGGAGCGACATGGCTCAGTGGACGCACCAGGTGAGCATGCGTCAGCAGGGGAGCGACATGGCTCAGTGGACGCACCAGCTGAGCATGGCCCAGTGGACGCACCAGGTGAGCATGCGTCAGCAAGTCTCCTGTACAAGAGTGCTGTGGACCAAGCATTAAGAAGTGACACGGGGCATTTAGACCTTTTCCTCCGTTTCCTCGTTGGTTTCTCCGTGGACACCACTCAAAATCTCCTGCAAGGCCTATTGAGACAGCACATTAGCAAGCTTGGGGTCAGTCAAGAGACAACTGAATACATTAAGGAGAAGATCAGGGAAACGCCTTCTGCAGAGAGATGCATCAACCTGTTTCATTGCCTTGGTGAACTTAATGACCATTCGCTAGTGGAGGAGATTCAAGCCTTCTTGAACTCTGGTCTCTCTGACAAAAACCTTTCATCTGCACAGTGGTCAGCACTAGTCTTTGTGCTGCTGGCCTCGGAAGTGGAGTTGAAGGTCTTTGATCTAAAGAAATACTCCAGATCCGAGGCAGGCCTCCAGAGACTTCTACCAGTAGTCAAAGCCTCGAACGCAGCTTTGTAAGTTTACTTGCACATTTGCGTGCTTTATATATTTTTGTTTTATAAGCAGCTGACAGTGTTGCTTATTAAACATCTTATACTTAATGCATATATCATGTTGTCCCATCTGTTTATTTAGATTGGATGCCTGTAATCTCTCAGAAAGATGCTGTGAAATACTTTACCCGGCCCTCAGTTCAAATGCATCACAGTTAAAAGAGCTGGATTTGAGCGACAATGACCTCCAGGAGTCAGGAATCAGGAAACTCTGCATTGGACTGGAGCACCCACATTGTAAATTGGAGTCCCTAAGGTGACTTGAGTTTCCCTGGTATATCATGTTATGACTTATGAGTATAACCTACATCAAGTATTCAAATCATAGTTAATGTATAATGTATGTTATCTTTGCTAGGCTGAATCGTTGCAGCATCAGTGGAAAATGCTGCGATGCTCTGGTCCCAGTTCTCAGTTTGAATTCCTCAAAATTGAGAGTCCTGGATTTGAGTGACAATGACCTGCTGGACTTTGGTGTCAAGGTGATTTGTGGTGGACTGGCACAACCACAATGCACACTGGAGTGTCTAAGGTATTGTCTTCTCTGAATTCCTTTCACCATAATTTCACTTTACGATTTGTATATAATTTCCAAACAAAGCCTACGTACTGAAAGTGTTCTTTTTGTAGATTGCCATTCTGTGGCATCACAAGGGAAGGCTGCAAGGCTCTGGCGTCAGCCATAGAGTCAAACCCTTCATATTTGAAGGAACTTGATCTAAGTTATAACCACCCTGGACAGTCAGGCGTCGAGCTGCTATCCGAGCTGAAGGAAGACCCAATGAACAAACTTGAGAAACTCAGGTATAGGCATCATGATGTGTATGTCACACTTTGCAGTGTTCACATGCAAAGAATTGTCTGGAACCAGTTTATGTTGATTTCATTGTACAATTGTTTTCTGACTTCTCTATAATACACCTATTAACCTGTGTTATTTGATAAATGCCATTTCTTTTAGGGTTGACCATGATGCTGACTGCTGGCTAAAATCTGGTCTGAAAAATTGTAAGTAATTTTAGGACTTACATAAGTAATAATTAATTGAGCATTTTAAATTTATTTTTAATGAGATCCATTAACAAAATGTTTTGTGATATTTGTTGATGAAATTACACTTTTATGTTGAAATGGAGGTCATAATATCAATTTATCAAGTGGCACAATATAGCCTATTCTGCTCAGAAAGTGACAACCACATGGCGATCAAATTCATAATTATCTGTAATGATCAGAATTTGTCATGCCACTGCATGTGACACAAGTCTGTTTTTTGGTTGACCTTTTTAAATATGAATGAATTTAATTAGTCACTGATCACTAAAGCGACATAAAAGACCACATTACTATTTAATAAAGGGTGTGTAATATTGTCATAGGCCTATTTGTAAATTAATATCTAACGCAGTGATATTAGTCTGGCCATGCCAGGCTACTATAATCTAGCACCCAAAACTGCCACAATAAAGCTTTTGTAATAGTAAGCATACAGTAGTTTATTTGTGATTATAGTTTTTTAACTAAAATCAACCATTATGTCATGTGGCTTTAACATCATCTTCCTCCGCAGTTGCTTGTGACCTAACCTTGGATCCAAATTCCGTACACAAAGAGCTGACGCTGAGTGAAGACCTGAAAAAAGTGATGAAAGGAGAGCTGCAAGACCACCCAGATCATCCCGAGAGATTTGAAAGCTGTGCAATGGTTCTGTGTAAAGAGGGCTTGAGTGGGCGTTACTACTGGGAGGTAGAGTGGAGCAGGCATGCCGGAGACTTGGCTGCCTACGTAGGGGTGGCATACAAAAGGATTCCCCGAAAAGGAGGGGAATTCCGTTCTCTCCTCGGACGCAACGAGCATTCTTGGAGCATCCGCTGTGCCAATGACAACTACATGGCATGGCACAACAGGCAGAACACCATCATACCTGTCCCTGCTGTGTACTCCAATCGACTGGGATTGTATCTGGACTGGCCAGCAGGTATCCTGTCTTTCTACAGCGTCACATCAAACACGCTGACCCATTTGCACACATTTCAAACAAAGTTTGAGGCGCCCGTATATGCCGCATTTAGGCTTTGGGATGATGACTCCGCAGTATCCATTTGTCCAGTAGAAAAGCCATCCTCTCTTTAATGTCAATGGACCAATTTTGCCACAGGGGCCCTCGAGACACCGCAGTGATGTACGCACACTGGACAAAGTGGACAATGGACAACCACAACTTTTGAGTAGAGTCGGTCAGTGGGGTCGGGCACTCGGCATAGCCTACCCGGGGCACAGTATGGCGCAGCACACTCGATTTTCGAACGACAGCGCACCTAGTGCACTGAATGAACCAGTGAATTTCTGAATGCACCCTAAAATAACTGCATTTTAAGCCCTCGCACTCTGACCCCTGGCACCTTCATGTGCATTCATGTTTTGTATATACTCTGTATTGTTTTATATTTTATACCTACATGTGATACAACTGAACACTGGTAACAAAATATATATATAACCCTAAATTCAAAATAAAGAGCTGTGAATACTGAATACCTGTCGTTTTGTGTCATCCATTTATCATTTACACTTTACTTTACAGTATGTTCTGATATAACAGCATGACATTCCTAGTTATTTCTTCCTATTTGAGTTGTTTAGCTTGTGTGGGTGTATTGCTACAATAAATTGTGTTTCCTTATAATAGCCGTTGTCATGGCTACTTTGATTGAGCAATCCTCTGCTCATTACAATATTAAGCAATTACAAGATGTCTGTGATAATTTAGTACTTTATTTCCTTACAGACATTGTATGTTATAAATTATTAATCACACTGTTTAACCAAATCATCAAACAATAATTCACAGATAAAATAGATTATGAAATAATCTTTAGCCCTCCATGTGGCTGTTATCAGTTATCAGTGGCAGCAAGTAGATTGTAGGCTCTATATTTTATAACTGGGAGAGTCTCACGGGCGGGGCTCTTTTGGCTATCTGGTGTTGTTCATTCCAAACATTTCATCCATGAGCTTTCTTTCACTTTAAATACACTCCATCGGTTGTAACTGAAAGATGAGCTAAACAGCTGCTGTTTGCCTCAGAGACACAGCTAGGATGGAAAGACGATTGTTCCTCCTCTCCTGTCTCCTTAAATATGGAGTTATTGCACTCTCTGGTGAGTAACTGCCTGTAACTGTACTGTACTGTACTATTTTGGTATGATGTCATGTGTTGTTGATGATTCATGCAGGCCTATGTGGTTTGTGAGTTTTTGTGTGTAACGCAGGAAGAATAGTTGCTACCCTAGGGGGATCGTAAAAACAAATAAATTAACTGATTCATTTAATTCATGCACCTGACCTGGGTGTATTTGTCATGCAACATTAAATGATGCGATCATAATTGTGTTTATTAATTTCAGGGAAGTTTTGGCACATCACAGATCTACACTGGGATCCCAGTTACACTCTTACAGACAACCCCAAACTTGTGTGCGCGTCCAGTGGGATTCGTCCTGCAGCCAATCCTGGGAAGTTTGGAGACTATCTCTGTGATGCACCATGGGATCTCATCAACTCCTCAGTGAATGCCATGAAGGACATCCTACCACACCCCGACTTTATCATCTGGACCGGGTACTGGAACCTTAGCACATTATGAAACATGGCATCTGACAAATGTATTCTTACATTATTGTATTGCTTTGTACAGTAGTTGCTTGAAATATTATACAGTACTACATGGTAGTATTAATGGGTGAGGTAGTTTTTGTACTGTAATAGTTAAGTGTTGTTGCTATTGAAGTACAAAGAACTTACACTTTACAACAAGTACACTTTAAGCAGTACCCATAAAGTGTACTTATTATAGTATTGTTATTATTATTCTGTTATCTCGTTGACTTTACTACTTCGCACTCACTTTCCAGGATAATATACCTCTGAAAGCATCCAATCCATTTCTAAAATCACGCTGATATGTTTCTGGCCCAGGTTTATTGATTGATTGAATCAATAAATGGTTTGCCCCATTGTGGTCCATCACTCAGGGGGGCGGCGGTGGCTCAGGGGTAGAGTGGCCGGATGATAACCGCAAGGTTGCCAGCTCGAACCCGGGCTCCCCCAGAGTTAGTGTCGAAGTGTCCTTGAGCAAGACACTGAACCCCTAATTGCTCCTGATGTGCTGGTTGGTGCCTTGCATGGCTTCCGCCGCCATCGGTGTATGAATGTGCGTGTGAATGGGTGAATGTACTGCACAATCTATGTAAAGCATCTTGGATAAAGGCGCTATATAAATGCACCATTTACCATTTTACTCAGTTAATCAGTAATACATATCATATAATACATACAATACAATGCAATACAATACAAAACATGCTGGCTTTAAAAGGCCATTTTGTATTTTTTTCAATAGTAAGAGAATAGGGAAAATTATGACTGCTGATGTTGGCAATGGAATGCATGCCTGGCCTAGGGAAACTAATAAAGGATTTATTGCGAAGATAAGACTACATTTCTTCATGAAGCCAAATCTATTGCAGAGATAGGACTTATCAGTGCTTTATTACCATAATTCAGTTTTACTGAGGTTCCCACTTTCGCCCCGGACACAAAGAGTTGTGCAGTAAAACTAGCAATACAAGAAAAGTTTGTAATGGAAAAAGATTAACTTAATTATTAACTCTTATGGGGGGCACGGTGGCACAGTCACTAGTGCTGTCGCCTCACAGCTAGAACCTCACAAAAACATGCAGTAATCCTGGTCTCTAAACGACCTCCCCCTGGCCAGCCGGGGCGCCTGATGGAGGGGAAAGGAACTGGTCGGAATAATGTGTTCCTTCCACGCGCTACGTCCGGCCGGGGAAACTCCCCCTGTCAGGTGAAAAGAAGCAGCTTGGACTCCTCTTGCATAGAAGGCAGCATGAGGTCAGTCTGCTGCCCTCCCCAGGTATGCAGAGGAAGTGTAGTGCCCGGGATTACATTATTAGATGGGTGAAAAAATGGGTTGCAAAAATCGTGGGATAAAAATGTAAGAAAAAAAAGTATTACATTTTATTATTAAAATGATAATGAAAGGGGACATTTACAGTTGCTGAAAACATATTTGTGGGGGATTGTTTATTTAATAAATGTTTCTACCTTCATAGAGATGACACTCCTCATGTTCCAAATAGTGATCTGGGAGAAGAGGCAGTGCTTTCGATTATTGGCAACATCACCCACCTCATAAAGCAAGTGTTCCCAGGTGTGTCATTGCATTTCTTGGAAGGTCTCAAAGGCCAATTCGGCAGCTTAACGCTTTCAAATTAGACAGATGAATAATAATGAGCTGTCATGTTACCAATCCTCTTCATCGTGAAATGTCAGAGACCACAGTATACCCAGCTCTGGGTAATCATGACTACCATCCCAAAAGCCAGCTCCCAGCTGAACAGAACTACATGTATGAGCAGATAGCACAGATGTGGGAAGACTGGCTGGATCCAGAGGCTCAAAGAACTTTCATCCAAGGTACACAATGGATCCATACACTCTCAATGTGAAAAGAACACACAATATTATTATTAAACTGGTTGGAAATACTACATTAAACCATGTCAGCCCTGTGTTGTACTTTATCATACGACGGTGTAGTTTGGTAAAAATAAATAGCCAATTCACCAAGCTCACAACGTGTTGCGATGTGTTGTATGCTTGTAGACTGGCTTTATTTGCAATTATTGCAATATTCGCCTATATAATGACATGCCTGAAATAGGGACACCAGTTTGAAAGTATGGGTACATACATTTTAAACACTTCTATGATAGGATCACTGAAATCTGAAAGAAATATACATAATTACATTATTCTTACATGTTTCACAACTTCCAGGGGGGTACTACACAGAGAAGCTGCTGAAACGACCTGGCTTTAGGATCTTGGTGCTAAACTCTAACCTTTACTATGACCAGAACAAGGTGACACAGCACACGGAAGACCCGGCTCAACAGTTCAACTGGGCCCATCAGGTTCTAACAGAAGCTGCCATCAAAAATGAAAAGGTGAAAGATAAATAACTTCAAACTGAAAGCACAAGCTTTCAAACATCAGTTTCTCTTTAGTTTATGAATCTAATCCCACACTGATTTGTCTTACTGTAGGTGTATATCATAGGCCACGTTCCACCTGGTGTCTTTGAGAAGAAGCGTAATAAGTCTTGGTACAGGTCTAATTTCAACAGACGCTTCCTGGACCTTATTGTGAAACACTATCCAGTAATAAAGGGACAGTTCTTCGGCCATCAGCATATGGACAGTTTTCGCATGTTCTACAGCTCAGACGGTAACCGTTAAAATGCCTTTCACCTCAAGAACAATTGATTAAGTAATGGTGAAGCGTGTTCTGATATGCATGTCCGTTGTAATGAGCATTTCTCATTTGTCACATCTCGACCTCTGAAGTGAAGTCTTTTAGTATTAAATTCCTTTAAATTCCTCCAGGCTCCCCCATCAGTACAATGTTCATTAGCCCAGGGGTGACGCCGTGGAAGACCACGTTACCAGGAGTCGTTGGTGGAGCTAATAACCCTGGAATCCGTGTATTTGAATATGACACCCAAACACTCCTAGTCCAAGTAAGAGAAGACTAATTCGAACACTATTTGTATTTTTCTCATGTGGTTGTATGTACAGAATATAAATCTGTGTTCATTTAACTCTGAGTGTAAAAATGGACCAGGTTCGATTTCGAGTCCATTGTTACACTCTCTGGGTTAAATTAAGATCGGGTTTTACTGTGCAAGTGTAACTTTATTTTATTTTATCCTTTTACTAAAGAGCTCATTTTAATCTGTCTAGACAAGAATCATGCTTGCAATCACAACATGTCTCTGTGTTTGACAAATAGGATGTGGTGACCTACTTCCTGAACCTGACCTATGCCAACACGGCACAGGATCGGTGGGAGAAGGAATACCGTCTGACCGAGAGCTTCAGAGTAGCAGACAGCTCTCCAGCATCCATGCACCAGGTTCTGGACCGCATGGCTACGGACCACTGTTACCTTCAGAAGTACTACGATTACAACTCTGTCAGCTTTGAACTGTCACACTGTGGCGCTGAATGCCGCACTGACCATGTGTGTGCTGCCAGGGAAGTGGACTTTGATAGGTACAACCATTGTCTGGAGAGAGAGATAGCAGTTGGGGCAGCTGCAACTAGGCCTAGTTTAACCCATCTGCCAGTCCTCACTGTGGTCCTCAGTCCGATGTGGCTCAATTAGTGTGACAGCTTTATTGTTATAGCTGCTGGCCTAACAAAATAACTTGATACGTTGTCATATAGCTGTGCTGTTTGATCTGAGTTATTGGAGTTACAATTTGGAATGTACTGTAGGCCTATTATGTGAGTATTACCAAGTGGGTTTGTAGATAGGCTCAATTTCAGTGAAAAACCCTTAAAAGTGTCTGAAATGGACCACGAGGCAGGTTTGCAGAATGAATAAAGCTTTTTATCTTATAATAAAACAAATAATAATACAACTATATAATCCACAAGCTGAGGATGCGCACAGACATGGCATTATAGCAGCATGTTCAGATTGGTGAAATAGGCTCATCTCACTCTTTTTTCTTTATTGTTCTCCCTCTGAATTGTACACTCTGAAGTGATGTTGCTCTGTTGCCCCTGTTTACGTGTTGTCTTGATGCCATAATGTAATCCATCTGAAGAAAGCGAGGACTATACAGAGACTTTGGAGATGGAGTCACTTGGAGGGGGGATGACATGGGACCGGGGGACGAGGGGAGGGGGAGAAAAACAAAACCTGGGAAAAGCACTTACCGGTATGTCCTTGTCTACGTCTGAGAGAAATGCTTTCTATACTGCACTGCTTTTTCCAAATAAAATAAACATATATAAAAAAAATAGGCTCATTTCTCTCCGCCTGTCTGTCTGTCTCTCTAGTCTCTCCCTCTCGCACTGATATCACATATCACACATGTCGAATCAAATGTCCATATTTGGGCACTATTATCTGTCGGCCCACCCAGCACAGCACATTTATAATCATATATGCACCATTTGATATGAAAAACTGTTTTTTAGATCATAAAACTAAGTTATGCGTCATTAAATAGATTAATATACTGTCAACCAGCACACCTCTGTTGAAGGGTAGCCTAATAAAAAAGGAAGAGATACTGCATCATTAAAATGTCTGAAATGCAGTGAGACACATTACAGGGTGCAAAGCCAATTTTCATACAGACAATAAAGTAGTTGATTGATTATTTGAATGAATGAAGCTGCAAGACTGGCTGCACTAGCCTAGGAGACAACTATGCGACAACTGTTCCTGTCTGGCTGTTGGACTGTTTCTCAACTGGTGGGCCGGGGACCATACAACGGATACTGCAAGTGGGCCCCCAAATAATTGAAAGGAAAAAAAACACTAAGATTTTAATGAATAATATAACATTGACAGACAGACAGATTGTGTGTGTGTGTGTGTGTGTGTGTGTGTGTGTGTGTGTGTGTGTGTTGTGTAACATCCAGTCTGGGTCACCCAGAAAACATAAGTTACCATATATAGCTACTTAAGAAAATCAGATCACTTTCTACAGCCTGTCTCTTTGTGCCACTACGAGCTTGTACATCTGACATTTTAACTGGGCTGACACTGGGCTACTATCATGTACTATTCCTAATCCCTTAGTCTCTCGAGTCAGACAATTAAAGGAAAAGAGGGCAGTGGGCACTGGTTTTCCTTTATATTTTGACGATGGGTTCTCAGATTGCTATTCTATTAACTTATTTGACCTCACATAAGAGCGAACAAACAGCGCCACCTAGCGCTTTACGTAGCTAGCTACCCGGACGAGAAGTCGTGTCGGAATTTCCGGTGACATCAGTGCGTATCAGACCATAATGGGTTTGCAGCTGTCTGAAGAGCAACAATAACAAGAGAGAGGAGCTCAACACGGCCACAAACCCCACCGCGCATAGACGGCTCGCACACGGTTGACAGTCGCCCGTTTCGACCGAGATCCTCACAAAATGTTCCCGTCGTGTTAACTCTGGCCCCCGCTTCTCCCTCCGCCGCCTCGGGGACCCGCCGGGTGGAGCAGCGTACGTCGCCGCGGAACAAACACCGAGACTCGGCCGCAGAAGGAGCAGGGGAGCCCGGTGCTTGTGCAAGTGGGTCAGCGGGCCTGTGACTGCTGCGGACGGTCGCGTTTTTCGGGGGCTTTTAACTTTGTCCACGCTCGCCCGTCCTTCGTTGTTTCGCTCCGTCAGTCACGCACATCAACCGCCATACCAATAATATCATGCAGGCCAACGGGGCAGGACAGGGGGGTCAAGATCCAGAGCTGTCCTGCCGAAACAACGGCTC
>NC_137868.1:11276439-11428939 GCF_963924005.1 Protomyctophum bolini
GCTGTCTTCTTCTATTCAGCTGTGAAATTATAATCACCGTCCTCAAATCCCCAATCACTGAAATCGTCGTGTTGGAACATGTCGACAATAGTCTTGTTGTTGACATGTCATGACATGTCTCTCATAAAACGTAAATGGACGCCAATGTGTAGAACCTCATACACTATTATGGTGTTTTACTATTAAAATGTAATAGTTAGCATAGTCTGGGGCGATCACATTCACAATACATTTAGAGCTTAGTCACAGCAGTGCTGAAAAGTAGCTTGCCTTGGTTATGTTAAATCTTTGGTAAAGGGCCTACTTTACTTTGCAGATGGCTGACACTGACACAGTCACCTTTATTGATCTGTTTTCGAAGACCTGAGCCATGATTCATGCTATAAGGATACCAGTTGCAATTCCAATCAAAGTGTCATGAATTGATCATGAGCACTGAGACTTGTGAGCCATCATGCCCAATGATTCATGAGAAATGATGACACAAGTTCTTCTTGTACCAGTCAAAGTATCACGAGACTTTCACGCTTGTCATGTAAAATTTATGTTTTACTCCAGTGGTTCTCAATGCTTTCTGGATCAGGGCCCATTTGAAGATCTCAAAAGCGTTCTTTTAACACACACACACACACACACACACACACACACACACACACACACACACCCACCCCCCAATAATGTGTTAAAATATTAATGTTATATTATTCATTAAAATCTTAATGTTTTTCCAATTATTTGGGGGTCCACTTGCAGTATCCGTGTTTTACTTTTATTCAGAATGTCCATGTCCTACAGCCAGACAGAAACAGTGTTTTATTCAGAATGTCTATGTCCTACAGCCAGACAGAAACAGTGTTTTATTCAGAATGTCTATGTCCTACAGCCAGACGGTGGACTTGTTGATGCAGGAGTCCGGCTGCAGACTGGAGCATCCTTCAGCCACAAAGTTCCGGAATCATGTCATGGAAGGAGAGTGGGACAAGGTTATTCAAGTCATCTTAACTTGCGTGCACACACGCACACACACATCCATAACCCTATACTACATCTATAATCCCAGGCAGAGAGGGGGTATATGGGTTTTATGTTACAAAAACACCTTTGGTTGGTGTATAATTCACTGTGCTCCCAATCTCTGTCACTCTTATTCAAGTTATTTATAGATTAATTATAACAGTGTAACCTGCCTTAATTTATTTTTAATTAAAATACTTATTTTTTTCCATTTAGGCTGAGAGTGACCTGAATGAGCTGAAAGCATTGATGCATTCACCGAGCGCCATCGTGGTAAGTGGAAGGACTGTAAGCCTTGAAATGCTGAAGATTATGTCAATTATTGTAAAAAATAAAAATTCAGGAATTCAACCACATCATTATGTGGTTGAAAAACATCCCAGTACACATGTAGCAGAGTAGCCCTGCCTATAGCCCAGGAGCAGTGGTGTGTTCTACCGTGTTACGCTACGTACATAGTATACCGTCCGATTTTTGTTGTTGAAAGAAATCAAATCGTATCCAGTAACCATCCGAGGAAGCGTATCTGATATTAGCTTGGGTCCCAGCCTTACTCATCTCCAGGAGGAGGGGCTGGGGCAGCAAGAATGTTAACTTCAGTTCCAATAGCATTTTTCATGTGATAATGTGGTGTCTGAGGTGAAGGCGTATGTGTGACTATTGTCTTGAGGTGAATACCAGAAAGCTCGCCTCAAAACACAGTCGCCTCGGGCGTACAGCCGGCGTAACGGTAGAACGGTCTCTGCCTGGTATTCCTAAATGTAACCTCAGTAAACTAAAGGTTAGGTTAGGTTTAACAAACGGTTAAACCTAACCTTATTCCTAACCTTAACCACTGTAAAACAGTGCAAAAACCTAACCCTATTCCTAAACTTAACCCTGGTAAAACTATTCCTAACCCTAAACTTATTTCGAACCTTATTCTCAGTAAAAACTAATACAAGAATACATGACGGCGTGAGCGTGTTTTACGAGTGCCATGTGTGGGAGGGAATAATTATAATATACCGGTAAGAAATATGTTTTTTTTTCATTGATTAAGTTAGATTGCGCTCTATGAATAGCTCTCGGTTGCTAGGCGATCGACCAAACAGTAAATTAACTAGAAGTTCATAATCGTTTCCATGTTGCAAGAATAGCAGATCGCTATTTCTGCTGTTTTATAAAAGTATAAATTAAAATTATTACATTTGTCAGTAATTTCTTTGTATATTTAAGTTATTTGTCATATCTGACCTGTGCCAGATTTGATTATGAAGCCTAAAAGGCATTCATATGTTCCAATGTTCAATTCCCAAAACACAATTAAATCGTTAATCGCAATTATTTTCAAGACATAATATTGTCCACACACACACACACACACACACACACACACACGCACAATATCATGACGGCTTCCGTGTTTGCCATCGTTCATCCTTTTGTACTTCTCAACTTTTAACTCGCTGAAGCGTATGAAGTTCCTGCTGCTGCAGCAGAAGTACCTGGAGTACCTGGAGGACGGCAAGGTCCTGGAAGCTCTGCAGGTCCTCCGAGCTGAACTCACTCCTCTCAAGTACAACACGGAGCGCATCCACATCCTGAGCGGGTAAACCAGTGCAAACCCAGAGCCTGATGCAAAGTCTTTAAAGTTGACATGAAGTTAAAAATGCCATGTTAACTCCTTCTAAAATGCATTTCCATCCACGTTCTGTGCCTGCATTTTAACAAAATAAGTCCACAGAAATCTATAGTCGTTTCGAGATTTGTTTTTGCTTAGGACATGCATTATGTAATCTTGAATCAACCAATTTCAACCAATGATAATCATGACATGAAATCAATCTTCAACTGTTATTCTCCATGTTGGTTATGATATACTCACTTTTTCAGCAATTCAATCAAATTCTGCCAATGTCATAATAACATTGCCGTCCTACCCTGTTTCACCTGGAAATCTGTCATGATACGGAATTGAGTTGCTCTCAAAATTCCATTTTATTAGTTGAATTTCCATTTCAATACCTTTCTATATTGATAGATTTTTTTAAGAAGTTATATTTTTCTGATGTTATATCCTTTTCTGGATGAGGTCCCGCTTCGAAATCTTGAAAGCGTTCGCAGACTACCCGACTGTTTTAAGCGGATGTTATTCGGTATCACAATTTTATTTTTTATTTATTTATTATTATTATTTTTAGTGTTTTGCCAATTATTTGCTGGCTCACTTTACTTGTTTGGGAATTGCCACCATAAAGGTGGCCTTACACTAGCTGATAATCAGGCATTTTTGACGCTCGGGGGGTGCCCGACTCAATCGATCTGCTCGGGGCCGCTCAAAGCGCGATCGGGAGTGGGATATCAAGAATGTTTGATATTTGCTCTGCCCCGCTCCGATTATCCTGTAATGTGTGGTGTTTATTTCAGATTGGAAATAATCGGCTAGTGTAAGGCCACCTTAAGCCTACAGTATATCTACATGTGGTTGTCTAATGTCAACAACAAAGACCTTGACTGACCTCCTAAGCTGGCCAATGTTGTTGTACATTAGCAGTAGGTCTGGGCTGTTGTTTTATCAGAGTGTTAGTGACTAAAGAGGTTGTCATGTCATCTCCTTGGAAGGTACCTCATGTGCAGCCACGCAGAGGACCTGCGAGCCAAAGCAGAATGGGAAGGCAAAGGAACCATGTCCCGTACAAAGCTCCTAGACAAGTTACAAAGTGAGTATAGTTTTATATGCATGGATAATAAAGCTCTTATTTTTATGTCATTCTACGTGCTTTGACTGTGTACATAATTTGTTGTTGATAACCCGACTGTCAAAATTATCGCGTTAACGGCGTTAATCAATTGCGTTAAAATATTTTAACGCATGCGCAGTCTTGAACTGCAGTGTTGTCCCTGAACATGTGTGAACGTCAGTCTCTTAACAGTGTCCCACATTTCCATAGTCTTCTCGGCGAAAACCCAGCTGAAACACACCCTAAACAGGCCTTAATTATTAACAAATTAAACGTAATCACACTCTGATGCGCACAGCTCAGAGTCACAACTTTATGATGAGGTGCACGCCGCTCGCACTGATCCAAGACACAAGAACATGTTCCGACCCAAAAACACTGAGGTAAACTTGATGTTTGATTAAACACAACGTGCCACGCTGCCACCGAAAACTAGCTTTCCATAGCTTATTATTTTTGCGTCGAGGAGCGCTGTGTAATGTCGCCTCCGCCAACAAAACACAGCTCTCAAGTTATTGAAATGAAGCCTGACTTGTGCTTCGTTGTACGATGTGTTGCATGCTGAGAATGGTTGATCTGCAAGCTCACAGCGTGTCGCATCCGGAACGCATTGTGAGCTTGTAGATCGGCTATTTGTAGGTACGCGTGAATATGCAGGATGTGAGACGTTTAGAAACTTTTGCCTTCACAATAAAAACATTTCAGTTGAAAATAACTATTATTACAGTATCAGCATGTATGGGCATATTTCATATAGCCCATATATGACGAGACAGAAGCAAAGTGGAAAAGGATTAGGCCTACTGTTTCGGTGGCATTTCACATTGCAAAAGGGTGAAGGAACAGTGGGCACCTAAACATTGTGGGCACCTCATTGTTAAATTGGCTTTCCCCCCCCTCCAATGTAAAATAAATAAATAAGGAATTATTTTGTATAATGGTAATGAACATATTGTAAAAGTTGTCACTTTATTAATCCCAAAGGGATTTATTTTAATTTGTTTTAGTTTGCTTCTTTTTTTTTTATAAAACATATTTGAAGAATTTATTTTACCAAAAACAATCAAACAACCCTACTCTGTGGTTCTATGGACTTTTGACAATAACTCGCAGCAACGTGTGTGTGTGTGTGTGTGTGTGTGTGTATATATATATATATATATATATATATATATATATACCGGTGTGTGTGTGTGTGTGTATATATATATATAAATAACTAATTAGTTTGAATGCTGATTAATCATGATTAATTAATTTTGAAGCTGTGATTAATCTGATTAAAACTTTTAATCATTGGACAGCCCTAAATAATAGTAGTTACAATTACATGGTACATGCCGATCTACAAGCTGACAACGAAGAGTGCATATACTGAGTGTTATACTTTAGCTAGCAGATCTACAAGCTGTGCTACGAGCTTGTAGATCTGCTATTTTTTTTTAATCGTGAAAATGTGCCACAAATCTTTGAATATATATTCTTTCAGAGCAAACTTTTTTTTTTAACTCAAATCTTTGCTTCTGGTGGAGTCCCTGGAACAACATATTTTCAGATGGGGGTGTCCGTGGCCAAATACAGATAATTCTGGGGGTCCTTGACATGAAAAGGGTTGAACACCACTGTCATAGAAACATGGGTTTTTCAGAAAACTGACTTTGTAGAATCGTCTTCAGGTCTAAATGGGCTAGTCTGATCCAGTCTGAATGTGACCCTTGGCTTGTCTGTCCAGCATACCTGCCCCCGTCCGTGATGCTGCCGCCTCGCAGGCTGCAGACTCTACTGAGACAGGCGGTGGAGCTGCAGCGAGAGCGCTGCCTCTACCACAACACCAAGCTGGACAGTGGCCTGGACTCTGTGTCTCTCCTGTTGGATCACGCCTGCAGCCGGTAAAGACCTCACTCATTCCCCAGGCCCACACCCTCCCTCTCTCTCTCCTCTCTTGGCTTCCTTTACAATCTGTCCATATTTGGCAGTGCGCTGTCATCACCGTTCCCGACCCATCTCTGTACCTCCAATGTCCTTGCCCCTTTTCTTGACAATTATTATTCCCCCCACCAGCTGCGCTCCTGCTGCTCTGTATCATCTATTTTAACTTTGATCGCTGCACTTCACAAGGTTGTTTCAGTGGCTGCATGAATGACAAAGCAGAAACCTTGCCTAGATTGGCCCCTCTCTCACATGGTTGTGTCTTATCTACAGGAAACAGTTCCCCTGCTACACCCAGCAGATCCTCACTGAGCACTGCAACGAGGTGTGGTTCTGCAAGTTCTCCAACGATGGCACCAAGCTGGCAACGGGATCCAAAGACACCACAGTCATCATTTGGCATGTTGACACGGTTAGCAACACTTCCGTTACCATTCGTATGACCCAAAGTAAATATCGCCAGCTCTGTGGCCTTGCGGTTAGAGTGTCCGTGGCCGGGATCATTCCAAAGACTAAAAATGGGACCCAATGCCTCCCTGCTTGGCACTCAGCATCACAGGTTGATTGGGGGTAAGTCCCTGCACATGCTAGCGTCATGTCCAGGAGGTGTACTTGTACATCAAGCTGCAGAAACTGCCCTATGGGCCTCAGGGCGCAGCAAGGCTTACTACTACTAAAGTAAATATCAATGTTAAGTGCCAGATTGTCTCGGTAAAGTACATGATAAGACCTGATTGACCGATATCACTGGTTTTCCCATTGACTGGACAGGAAACCCACCAGCTGAAGCTGATGAAGACTCTGGAGGGTCACGCCTACGGTGTTTCATACCTGGCATGGAGCCCGGACGACGCATATCTGATCGCTTGCGGCCCCGACGACTGCTCTGAGCTGTGGCTGTGGAATGTGCAGGTAACCCTATAGCCACCATAGACTCTGACAGTGGGTTGAAACTAATACTTTTCTGCTTGCAATGATGTAAATTGCGCTCTGGTTTCATCTCCCACCCCCTGCGTCTCTTGTCTCCGCCGACCCAGACGGGGGAGTTGCGGACAAAGATGAGCCAGTCTCACGAGGACAGCCTGACCAGCGTGGCCTGGAACCCAGATGGCAAGCGCTTCGTCACGGGTGGCCAGAGAGGCCAATTCTACCAGTGTGTGAGTAGTTAATCAGCTCTGAGGCCCAGATAGTGTATTTGTTCTGTAATGTCTATGACAACGTATATCATTAGGTTCCCAAGTTGCATCGTTCCCAAGTAGGCCGGTGGCCGACTGCGACGGACACGTACAGGTCTAGTGATCCCAAAGAACCAAACCAAAGTTGGGCAGGTGTTGAGTGATGATCAGTACACTGAGGGCTCTAATTGACTTGTTGTTTCATTGTAGCAAAGACTGAGGAAGAGCGTTTAGCTCGAAACATCACAGCCACATTTTCTGCAATAAAGCATCTGTCATATTGGAGCCCTCAGTGTGCCAGCGTTTTTATAGACGGTATGCGCGAGACATCATCATACCCGGAAGTTATGCGGGCTACGCCTACTGAGTGTCAAAAACATACTTCCTGGCCTTGACAGCCCATACATCCGAACAGAAAAGTCTGATTTGGGCAGGACCAGTCTGATTAAACAACGTTAAACTCACTCTGACACTGGATTTGCCACTCACTTTATGCATGCACACATATATATATATATATATATATATATATATATATGAACCTTTATTGAGAAAAGGATATCCCCTTGAGATGTATCATCTCGTTTTCGAGGGGGTCCAGCAACATACAGCAAATACAGAACAATACAAGAAGTACATTCATACATACATAATCGAGGACAAAACAAACAACAAAGCTCTCCTAAAACTAGCCGCTCCCACCCCACCTAATCACCCGCAACATAGTATCAATAAATCAATATAGTCATGTAATGATACAAGTATGTAAAGATGATGAACATACAAAGGAAGCCAAACAACAGGCCGAGCACTATAACAGACGATATCCTGCATTAACAACATTGTTGATGAATACACAGAGTACAGACATGCACATGCACCTTAGTTGTTAAATGACAGCAGGTTGAGGTATAGTAAATTCACAGCATGATGTAAGAGACAGAGAACAATCAGAGGCATTTAAAAACAGGAGCATGGTGTTTGAAGATGAGTAATGATAGACACTGAGGGAACTGGGGAGATTGTTCCAGTCGACAGGAGCTTTAAATTTAAAAGCACGTCGACCAACTTATTTTCTGATGTTGGTGGGGACTATAAGGTCTAGGTTGTATGGTGAGCTGAAGGGACGTAGATATTGTTTTAGATATTCCGGGTAATTGAAGTATATGCATTTAAAGATAAATGGTAGCCAGTGAGAGTGTCTTCGAGCTTTTGGTGTTAGCCAGTTGAGGGACATTGTACAATGGGTCATATAGGGACACCTCAGTATAAATCTACAGAGATTGTTATATGTTACGTTGAGGGGATAGAGGTGTATGTCGGAGGTATTTTGGTAAACAATGTCAGCATAGTCTAATATTGGGAGAATTAGTTGTGAGATGATTCTTTTCCTGACCTATGCTCTATATATGATGATTCAAACTGATAATAATGTAGATAAGTGTTTTGAGTGGTCCTTTTTTTCTTCTTTTTTTTTGCCCTGTTGCCCAGGACTTGGACGGCAACCTCCTGGACTCGTGGGAGGGAGTACGAGTCCAGTGTCTGTGGTGTTTGAGTGATTCCAGGACCGTGCTGGCGTCAGACACACACCAGAGAATCCGCGGCTACAACTTTGAGGACCTCACGGACAGAAACATGTGAGGCAATCGCACGGCTGCAACCAACGCTAAATATGACCGCCTGATTATGATTAGAGGCAGTAATAAGCGCAAGCATGTGTGCGTCTTCCAGTTTGACACTGTGTCGTGTGCCATTACAGAGTGCAGGAGGATCATCCCATTATGTCTTTCACCGTCTCAAAGAACGGAAGGTTGGCTCTGCTGAATGTCGCTACTCAGGTGAGCAGCTTGTACAGTATGTGCTTTACGTCTTATCACGTATGGTGCTGGTTCTCAATGTGGGGTCCTGGTGACTCCTTCCACCCTGTGGAACTCTCTTCCAGTAAACACTGGACTCTTGAAAAGACACTTATTCTCTATGGCATATACTGTAGTTGTTGATTGTTTGTTGGTACATTTTGTAAAGCGTCCATGGGTTCATGCTATATCAATTCAAGCTATTATAATTATTTTGGTACTTTGGTGGACACGTCCCAAACGTGTGGATCTGGGGAAACTATTAACTTGTGTGCTTATTTTAGGGAGTGCACTTGTGGGATCTGCAGGACCGTGTTCTGGTGAGAAAGTATCAGGGAGTAACACAGGGCTTCTACACCATCCACTCCTGCTTTGGAGGACACAATGAAGACTTCATCGCCAGCGGGAGTGAAGGCAAGGCCTCCGCATGGGGAGCTTTCTATTAACCACTTGCTATCACTCTTAATTAAGAGTTCTATATAGTTAGGATTATACACACTCGAGTTGGCTATGATTTTGCCTCGGGTATTGTTTCTTGTACTGTCACCTTAGTAATACAAATACATTCTTTCACTGCTGCTACAATTTCCGTAATGCTGCAAATAATTAAATCAATAATGAATCCTCTAGCTTTAGAGACGCCACAGAGCAAGCACTGAGTGATAACGGGGCCGGATTAACACTTTAAAAGAAACTGACCATCAGCCACCTGAACAATGTCCAATCATGGAGCCAAATAAATAAATTAGCACAATTATAGCAGGCAAGCAAATCAACACTAAAGGTGGTTGCACACTGGACGCGTTTCTCGGAAAATCGATGGAGAAACGCCGCTAGAAATCCAAAAAACACGCTCTGTGTGCAGGGACCTTTTAAAGGTCCATTTTGACTCCCTTTACGTAGTAAAATCAATGTCTCTGTTTCAAACAATGCATCCGTGTCACTCTGCTCACTAGTGTGTCCTTCATGTTGGCATGGTTGTAATGTTAAGCAATACATCCACTAGAGTGCAGTGCAGAGACGAAAGGTTTCTGACAACAAACATAGTGAGTGACCGTTGGAGTACTGTAGGTCATAATACCGCTGTAATAACTGTCCCTTTGCCAGGGTGAAGTGATATCATAATGTTGTTGCGTTAGCTGTTGGCAGAAACCTCTTCTCTCTATATACTAACATTTTGTGGGTTTTTTCTCAAGTTAGCGCCCTACTTGGACATACTACAGTGTTACACAAAAGCATCAAAAGTAGCAGTTCTGAAAGGAGATATGAGATTTCCACCTGCCAGAGACAATTATGTGAAACGTTACGCTTAATTCTTCTGATGACAACAGTAATGATGTTGTGGCAGTGAGCGCAACATCCAGCTAGTTGCCATTTAGAAGTAACTCCAAGTGTCTTAACCGATTAAACCCTAATATTCTGTTGAACCGGTGTAGCGATCCCCAAAGGCTCTATAATTGGTGTGCTTTGCAAGACAATTTGGTTTACAAATCACATTATAAATAGTGATCCAGCAAGAGGAACTTCTGTTTCCCTTTAAGCTATTTAGCAAGTTCCCAAGTAGGCCGGTGGCCGACTGCGACGGGCACGTAGTTAAATAAAAGAAGAAACTGTAATATTGAAATATTCTAATTTCAACAAAGAAATTGTAATATTGAGATATTCTAAAACCATTTCACCAAAGAAACATCAATGTTAAAATATTATGGGTAGATAACCCATTGGTATTTGGGTTAACTGCATAATGACATGACACCAGTGAGGTCTATGCAGTACGTATAGGGACCCTCAGGGTTCCTTGTTTTACAGTTCTGTGTGGCGCTGATGGCCCTTTTCGTAACCCAGAACATTTTAGAACCTTAAACTTTGCACTACCTGTGAAATTCACAGGTTTCTTTTCTTCTTTACGTTTCCAACGTAATCAGAACGACACCTGAAGGTGGAAGAGAAATCATCCAAAAAAAACGTGAATTGTGGGCTTGTAGATCAGTTCTTTTCACTATTATTTGAAATTGAGCCGTGTAGCGTGTGGAAACAACTCCAGAACCCTGTGATATAGGTTTCGCGGTGTGAAATGAGACACCAGAGCTACGGCCACGGCCACCGGTCAACACCAAACTCATTATCTCACCCTCCTCCTGCAGATCACAAAGTGTACATCTGGCACAGGCGCAGTGAGCTGCCCATCGCGGAGCTGACGGGACACACCCGCACAGTCAACTGTGTGAGCTGGAACCCTGTGCTGCCGGGCCTGCTGGCCAGCGCCTCAGATGACGGCACCATCCGCATCTGGGGGCCTGCCCCGTTCCTGGATGTCCAGGACGCAGAGGGACTAAATGGTATTGACACAAATGACTGTGGTGTGATTGGCCTGCAAGAGCTCGACCCGTTAATATAAGACCTGAGAGGCCGATTCCACAAATGCCTTCTAAATCAGTAGTTCTCACTTCACACCTTCAAGTATAGCTTGTATAGCAAGTATGTCTGATATTTTTGACTAGCCGACGCAAAGAAAATCGAAGATTACGCCGATACTACAAATGCAGATTCTACAAATGCCTTCTAAACCAGTAGTTGTCACAATTTTTCATGGATCCTTGGATTTTAGTTTAACAAAATCTAAATTATTCTAAAGTTTTCTTCAAGTTTTCACATTCTCAAAAATAGCAGATATACAAGCTGAACCACTGTTCTTCTAAATCCTACGAGGTTTTTGAAGAAAAAAAAAAGTCCAGAAAGGCAAAGCGATTGATCATAAACCAGCTCCGCTGTTCTTCACACAGCAGCTGGTAAAAATCGTATGTTGCTATATAATACAGTATACAGCTCAAATCTATAACACATGCTTTCCTGGTTCTAACGGGCTGCGCTGTTAGAGAACAGCCTTCATTACATAGTATGTGCGTTGTTAACTTTGCAGCCTGGAAATGTGTACTTAAGAACACTGACCCCCTGCTCTCTCCTCCAGAATGTTCCAGCATGGACAGCTGATGGTGACCTCGGGAGCCGAGGTCACTGCATTTCTCAAGTAAAAAAAAAAAGAGAATTGAGACTATAGACTCTGGAATGAATGAAGCAAAGAGAACTTTTTTCAGTTTTGAGAGCTGCTTCCAGGAGGTTGGGCCAGTTGGTGCCATTTGGCTGGGCGCCAAGATGTCAAAACAAGATATCAAGACAAAAAAAAAGAAATCACTTGAATGAAACCACGGCCAACCAGCAGACAGACACCCTTGGGACCTGGCACCTCCAAGCTGTGTAGCTTGCAGTATCTGACAAATGATGTTGCATCTCCACCTGTGTGGACCTATTGTCTCTCACAGAGCTACTCTTAGGACCACCAATGCTCACCTGCCTCCACCTTTTATTATTTATTATCAATGATATTATTTATTCTCATCATTCGTGCATTGAATAGTTATACGCTGTTGAGTGGCAGTGCTTGGTGGAGGGTATTTGTGGCGCGGTTGTTTTAATTAGTTTATTCAGTGCTGCCTCTGAACCGCTCAACTATACTCGTTTGAGGAAGCTGAAAAAAAAGAAGAAAAAAAAGATTCCCCCCCCCCCACCCACACCACCTGAAAGTTTTTGAGCAAGATTTTTGCAAACTGAAGGACTTGAAGGAATTTGAACTGATCTAATTGGATCAACTTGGATGTAATACCCACCGAAGAGAATCTTGGAAACACTGTCAGTTTATCCTTTTTCCCCCCCTTTTCTTTTTTACAAGGGAAAAAAAAGTGTGATTTATCTGATAATTTGAGCTTTTTGGTTATGGTTCGGAGGTCTTCTATTTGACCGGTGTGTTGCATAGGAACGCATAGGACTACCTGCTTCATGGCTAAATAGTATTTGATTTATGCTGTGGCGGATACCGTGTTATGTCCTTGCTATACCTATTCAAGCATGTTCAGTGGTTAGCTGCCTTCTAAGATTATATAAGAAAACTGTTTGTTGTGGAAAAGAAGTTTAAATTTGAAAAGGAGTTATTTCTATCCGTTTTACTTGGCTGTTAAACCCCCACCGCTGCATTTCCTCGACCCTGATCGATCTGGTTTCGTGTGTCAACCCGCTGTTGTATCCCCATTAACCTCACTATGAGCCCTATAGCGTCTCTATTCTGGGCATGTAATAAGGCGAAAGTAGTAGATTCACATGCTCACAGTCACTCGCAACACGTCGCAACGCAGGGTCTTGTGAGCTTGTACTGTACATCGGCTGTTTTGGGCAGAGATTTGGGTGGAAAAAAGGAGGGGGGACCAATTGCAGCTCTCCTGGGGGACCCCGGTCAACAAAGCATAGGGTTTACCTCCACATGCTCTTCTTGCCTTCAGTGTGTTTTCCTTCTCACCACATCTCATATTTGTATTGTTATTATGTTCCTGTTTTGTCTTTATTGGTCTTTGGTGAATTGTATTTTTTCCTTTCTTTTATTCTTTTTATTTTTTACAGGTTTTGTGTGTGTTTTTCCTTTTATGTATTCAGATTGATCCTGGCATAAAATGTCTTTTAAAAAGTTTTACTTTGTTCCATGTATCGCCGCGTTTGTTTGTTTCATTATTTAGTTCAGTGGATTTCTTCTGCCATGTAACAGTTAATGGACACATTTTGTACACGCGTGTATCATAGGACTATGATCTCGTACGAATTGTTGTTTTCTGTTGGAGAATCATGCAAATGAACCCTGCCTGATATGATGTTTTTATGTATAATATGTGCTGTATAATTGTATGTTTATGGCATGTATTATGAGACTGTGCACACACACACACACACGACACACAGAACATTACTTCTGCTGTGTCACAGATGCAAACAGGCGTGGTCCTGCCCAAAGGCCCTCCCGCTTAAACCAGCAGGTCGTGTTTAATCTGTTACAGAACATACAGTTCACACCGTAGTGGTACACTATATGTAAGTGGATGTACACACAGACACACTCACTCAACAACACATGACAATATAAATCAAACACTAAAAGCAATCACAGATGTGGTGTTCTGTAGGTTCTGCTTATACAGGTTTAATATTTTTTATTTTTCATTTGTTTACTTATAAGTATTTTTTGGGGGCTTCTTGTGTTCCCCTTTCCTTGCTATAAGTTGGCTTGGCAAAAACAAGAAGCCAATTTGTTTGCAACGAGGTTCGCAAGAATCCCTTTTCTTTTCTTTTTTCTTTTGCATTTAAATGTGTTATTACAAAAAAAGTGATTGTACTGTTCTGTATTGTGTAGGAGAAGTGTTATGTATGCATATTTTAAGTAAAGCATTCAGGGGTTTAAAACGGCGATGGTTTGATTCTTGTGTATGGAAGTATTTTATTATTTACATTGTAGCCATTTAGCTGACAATTTTATCCAGAGCAACTGCAGATCACCTACATTGCAAGAAACCAATATTAACATACCGTCTGAAATATTTAGAAAAATCTAGAATACAGGGCTGCCTCTCTCACCCTTCTCACACAATTTTAACCTTTTACCATGTTATTTTCTACTCTCAGAACATTTTCCAGTGACGCAGTTCTATTCTGCCTCTGATTTACTGGCGAATTAACCAACCCAACGAACATGCTACTTAAAGTATAATGACATTTTGAACATTTGGCCTTATTGGTGGTTAATGGTACCCCAACTTTCAGCAGCTGTCAAAAATTCCCCTAGGGTGTCTGAATAGTCTATGTTGCCAGATTTGCAAGAAAACCAAGTGGCCAGGCACAAATGAAAATAGATCTACAAGCTCACAACGACAGTCACATTGTGATGTTGTACTGTACTGATCTGTTATTTAAAAATATATTAAGAATAAATTGAAATATTTTGAATATTTTAACAAATTACACTATTTTCAGGTGGCTGTCCGTGGACAATTACAGTTATCTGGAGCTTGAGCAGACGTAGAATACGCACATCGACAGGCTGGGTGCTGGGCTAAAAGAAACTTCATGTAGATAGGATGGAGCCCGCACACCACAGGTAAAGGTAAGACATTCTTTATTTAAATGCTGACAACGTTTCGATCTGTTTTGATCTTCATCAGGTCATGTGAACATACACACAAGTTTGTACATTTATAATAAGGGAGTGCCCCCATTATCCAATCAAAAACACCACATTTTGGTGCCCCTCCCATCACTACAGGTGTGACACGTCATGCACCCCTGAGTGGGTGGGGACCCAGACATATTGAAGTGAATATAGTCTGTTCAGAATTTGAACATACATGTATGTGAAGCTCCAGATGCAACGCGACGCATTGAGAGCAAAAATGAGAACCAAATGAGAGCTTGTAAAACCAAATGTATGGCTATATCGGGATCTGATGAAGACAGGCAACATATTCAGCTTGCTTCCCTTACAGTGAAGCATTGTGACAATTATACATTATCTTGGAGCCATCTTCACTGCTGATGGAAATGCCCCAAACTCACTTGCCCTACATGTAAAGGAGAAGACAAAGCACCTAAACAAACTGATTATCTTCCTGTCCACCAACTATGATGCTCCATTCTGTGTAAAACGTAAGGTTTTTGACTGAGGCTGCTTTCTCATCAGCTATATTGTATGGGTGTGACCGTGTGAGGCTTGGTTGAAAATCCCCTACTTGGGGTAAGGGTTACTACCCCTAACTTAACCTGTAGGACTGCCTTCAGTGCAAGCTTTGGTGAGAGAAAAGCAAGCCAGGTTCTTCACCAACATACAGCAGCGGAATGGCATGCTTGATGACCCCTTGTGGTATGTTCTTCAATTGCTGAAAAAGGAGAACCAAGTCATGTATTCTCATTTATCTGAGATAATGGAAAAACAAGATCATATTGAGAGTGACCGAAGGGACATGATTCATAAATTACAATCCAAAGAGAGAACAAGAAATAAGACATACCAAGCCATCAACCCAGATCTATGTATTCACCAACTCTATACCAGCACTAGCAGTACACCTTACATTGAGGACTATTTGAGGATAACCTTTACACGGTTTCGGTTGTCCGCTCATAGACTGCGTGTGGAAATGGGAAGATGGAGCCTTCATCATACCACCTGAACCTGAATCTTGTTTTTCCATTATCTCAGATAAATGAGAATACATGACTTGGTTCTCCTTTTTCAGCAATTGAAGAACATACCACAAGGGGTCATCAAGCATGCCATTCCGCTGCTGTATGTTGGTGAAGAACCTGGCTTGCTTTTCTCTCACCAAAGCTTGCACTGAAGGCAGTCCTGCTTCTAACAGGCAGGTTAAGTTAGGGGTAGTAACCCTTACCCCAAGTAGGGATTTCACTCCAGACAGAGGGGATTTTCAACCAAGCCTCACACGGTCACACCCATACAATATAGCTGATGAGAAAGCACCCTCAGTCAAAAACCTTACGTTTTACACAGAATGGAGAAGGGGATTTTCAACCAAGCCTCACACGGTCACACCCATACAATATAGCTGATGAGAAAGCAGCCTCAGTCAAAAACCTTACGTTTTACACAGAATGGAGCATCATAGTTGGTGGACAGGAAGATAATCAGTTTGTTTAGGTGCTTTGTCTTCTCCTTTACATGTAGGGCAAGTGAGTTTGGGGCATTTCCATCAGCAGTCCAAGATAATGTATAACTGTCACAATGCTTCACTGTAAGGGAAGCAAGCTGAATAGGTTGCCTGTCTTCATCAGATCCCGATATAGCCATACATTTGGTTTTACAAGCTTTCATTTGGTTCTACAAGATCTCAATGCGTTGCAACACATTGAGAGCTATTTTCAAATGGCCGAAATGTATAGGGTTGAAGTGGTTAATGTATGTTTTCTAATCACCACCACAAAATCGCCACTAGTAACTAAAGTTTTCAAAATAATTGTAGTGAAGTGAAAGTACAAATTTTGGCTCCGAGATGTAGTGGAGTAGAAGTAAAAGTACTGGAAATTGGAAATACTCAAGTAAAGTACAAATACCTCATACCACATTTTCAAGGGGGTGTGAACTCCAGCAGGAGACAATGACGTGCTATAATAAGCTATAAAGCCTCTCATACAGGAATACCTCAAATCACACAACACGACTATCTTGACCGCTTCAGAACTTTCTTCTCAGTTCGTTCCCACTTTGTTGGACAAAGCTGAATTTTGCAGCAAACAGGTTAGTTTGCGTTCAATATAAATCAGCTATTTTATTTATATTTTGTACTTCATAGGCTATTTGCATTCATTCAATGCATTTACTTAGTGACTGCAAATGTTGTTATTTGTTTCAAAAAGATTTATACCAAGGTAGTTTTGCCTACACACTTAGATTTTAGACTGTGTAGATTTTATTTTATTTAAATATATGTATATATATCCTTATCCTATAATGTCCCATGGGGTCCGTTTGTAAGCCTTTCATTCTATTTCAGGACAAAAACAGCACGAAGAAACAGCACAAACAATATATAAATAGCCTACATTACACATTTCAGTTTGACTGAATACTTGTTCTTACCACCCGCACTTTCTTAATCCTTGAATTTAAAGATTCCTGCAGGTACCAGCCTGAAATCCAAACATGGAAATGATACCATAATAGCTAATCTTTGGCTACAACAACATACAGAATGACCACATTTTCTAACTACATTTCAAAGTCAAAGTCGTACAATTAGCTACACACGTTATCGCAGTGAAATTTGCCCGCCAGGAACATATAAAACAGCTTTATTAAAAAGCTATATAGAGACATTTATTTAGCGTTTTATTTAGTGTTAGGTAGTTAGTGAGTAATTACAGTTTAGCTTTAGTTTTTATAGTTTTAAAATGTAGTTTATAGTATAGGTGTCGGGAGAAGAGAGGAGAGGAGAAGAGTGGCGTCGAAGCGTTGAGGCGTGTTTGCTCCCTCTGATCACACACACACACACACACACACACACACACACACACACACACACACACACACAGTGTCAGTCAGGAAATCTGTTTAACAAATGCATTCAGTAGGTAGTAAGTATAACCTATAGGTTTGACCGTCTCCATTCAGTTTGTCTCGTTTTCTTGATTCTTGCAGGTCACAACAATACAACAATGGCCATGTTAAAGGGAGAAACCATGACTCTTGTCGATGTAGGGGAAGTCACGACTGTACAGTGGAAACAAGGCTCTGTGTTTGGAATCGGTGGTGACATGACCCAGGACTACCATGAGTGCGCATACAAGTGAGTGGTAGTGACTGAGGAGGCCCAGCTTGGCGTTCTACCATGATGAGTGTACATAAAAATGAGTGGTGCGGTGCTGGATGGGTTATACAAGGGAATCCTAATATAAATGTGCAAAATCTTTGTATTTGCATACGGTTACGGTACGTAAGGTATGTATAGTATGTGCGTGTGAGTGTGCCAGGACCTCCAAAAACATCTGAATCGTGTGAACTGAGCGGTGCAACTAATAACTATATACTTGTATTGTGGTACAGTAGTTACTGTATAGTCTGTACTGAACGTGTTCTGTACTGTGTACGTACAGTACCTCAGTACTCAGAGTACTGTTCTGTAGGCCTACTGTTTACTGTGCTATTGTGATAGTTATAGTGCACAGTGTGAAGCTCAACACATTATCGTTAAAATAATGCCGTACTTCATCATACAAGAGTGTTGCACAAAGGTAATGAAATTAGCCCATCTACAAGTTCACAAATGGCTATTTTCACTATAGCCTGCCCTACACTTTAAATAATAAAAAAAAAAAAAAATAACAAACTGTCTTTCATCCGATAGTGACGATATGCAACACTTTTTTTCTATGGAAATAGCAAAAACTATGGAACAAATAAATAATTTCACCCACAGTTTTACACCTGTAAACCTGTAATCTTTATCTGACCATTGGAGTAATGTGATTACTCCAATGGTCAGATTACTCCAATGGTCATACTCTTAATCAATGTCCTCGAAGTATTATACCTTTTCAAAATTACTCCATACACTCCATATTGCTGAATTTCCTCAGTAGAATACATTGTACACATCAGGGGTGGGCAACTTTGAAGATGGAGAGGGCCACTATAGTTCCACACTCACTCCAGAGGGCAACTATAGTTCCACACTCACTCCAGAGGGCCACTATAGTTCCACACTCACTCCAGAGGGCCACTATAGTTCCACACTCACTCCAGAGGGCAACTATAGTTCCACACTCACTCCAGAGGGCCACTATAGTTCCACACTCACTCCAGAGGGCCACTATAGTTCCACACTCACTCCAGAGGGCCACTATAGTTCCACACTCACTCCAGAGGGCCACAGTTCCACACTCACACCAGAGGGCCACATTGCATAATTACTGTTGTAGCAAAAATAGCCGATCTTCAAGGTCGCACTGCGACACCTTTTGACCTTGTAGATCTTTTAGCTTTTTGCTATTTAAAAAAAAAAAATCAAATGCCTTTCAAATGCCATGATTTCATTATAGTTATGTTAACTTTATGATACAAATACATTGGACATTAAAAAAGACAATGAGATTGTAATACTATACTCATTAAGCTACTAATTATACTGAAGTAATTAATGTGGGCCATGTTTTCATGGCTGGAATTGTAACGGCTGAAATCAATAATACTATTATATCAGTATTCTGATATATATATATTTTTATCCCACGATTTTGTAACCCATTTTCACCCCTGTGTCAATTATCTAATCCTGATCCTGGCCTCTACACACCCTCCGCCAACCTGGGGGAGCAGCGGACTGACCTCATGCTATACATGAGGAGTCCAAGCTGCTTCTTTTCACCTGACAGGGGGGAGTTTCCCTGGTTGGACGTAGCGCGTGGAAGGAACACGTTATTCCAACAAGTTCCTTTCCCCTCCATCAGGCGCCCCAGCTGGCGAGGGGGAGGCAGAGTATTCTGATGTGGCCCTCAGGTTAATATCAGAATATCAGCATTCTGATATTAACCTGAGGGGCCACATTATACATGTAGGTGAAAGTGGGGGCCCCATGTGGCCCATGGGCCGCCAGTTGCCAATGTATGATATATATAATAACATCCTCTTTTTTTTTTTACTACAGAATGCAAGGAGGCTTTAAATTGCCGATTTACATCCAGGTCGGCTTCCAAACACCGCCAAAAAGCCTCAAGGTTGATGGCACTTTTCAGTTCGGAATGAACAACGGAGTCATCTTCCTGGTTCTCCACAACAAGTCCCAGACTCCCTACCAGGTAACGCAGATATTCTACGACCACATATCTTGGAATTGTCTTTTTTTAGCAATTAATTAAAAAAGCTCATGCACCATGGAGAAAACGCATCCGAGAGTTCTGAAAGGCTTTCAGTAGAAGTCAACTTTGTCATATTTCCACTCGCTACAGGGAGGCTCAGCACTGTCAAACAGTAACCTTACTGTACATTCTGTGACTATAATATAGGCCTACTGTATTGTTTTTAAATCTATTGTCCACTTCTGTAACTGACACTACATTTAGCTTTGAGCAACAGTTTATATCAGTTTAACAAAGAGAACGATGCCAGCACTCACATTCTGTTCAACAAATTGTATTTATTCTCAGATGATCCTAATCTTTATCCACCTGATGTATTTTCAGCATCGTTTCATGATGAACCCCACGCAGCAGTTGGTGAGTTATGCAAATGATTTTTTGAAGATGTACAGCAACCAATCGGTAGACCTTTCCTGGATTGCTGGAGATTACCTTCGCGACTTCGAATTTTCTGCCTTTTATTGATAGCTATGATTAGCTACATATGATTGTCTTCCAAATTTTGCGGGAGTGGCCTGTTTTGCATTTGTGGTTTTAACTATGGTGTCACTATTTTGGTCAAATTTCAAATAAAATGTTATTTTAACTTTAAAAATAGCAGATCTACAAGGTATCATGATGTGATACATTTTTTACTTGAAAATGGGGTATTTCCCCTATGTGGCTCATACAGCCTATGATGTTTAAGTGGTTTATAACAATTTTAAATTGTATTCAAATGCCCTTTGTGTTTCTTTTGTCTTCTTAATGTTTTGTGTAAACCAATTCGAACTGCATTTGAAATGTGCTAAATTGTCTTGTCTGAATCAACCAGATTAATAAACACAAATACAAGACCATGTTGTACTTTATTTGTAATTTGTAAATATGCAAAAGTGTGGAAATTGTAACAGTGTATTGATCATGCTGTTCTTCTTTCTCAATGTGACATTTTCCTGAATTATTACCCTCCCTGAAAGGTTTGGGTAAAGATCCAAATAACTGTCCTTTATTCCATTCACACATACATACATTCAGCGATTCAGGAGTCAGTCAAAGACTGTCTGTCTGTCTGTCTGTCTGTCTGTCTGTCTGTCGTGCATTTTCATATCCATATCTGTTTTCAGTGCTCAGTAGATTTTCTGCAGTGGTCTGGGGTTTTCTGAATAAATTAGGCTCAAACAAGTGAAACAACTGAACAAGTGCTCTGATTTCCCTGTGGACTATAACAGTCCACAAATGCCATAATATGACATAACAATTAGCCTGCAGTAGATGTGACTGTTGAGAGACTTTGCCTGTTTTCAATGTAGCTCAAAATAATTCAGAACATATATGGTTGGGAACCGGTTCAGTTCTTTTTGGTTCCTAGTTTTTTAGTCCATGATCGAGCCAGAGCTCCAAAATTGGAACGTTAATTATGAATTGAGTGTGCAAAACCATACATTAAATAAGCAATATAGAATATGCAAATTAGGCATTATTTAGGAAAAGATAATATTATAATTTACTTACCTAATATTGATTCTATAGTATAAACAATTGAATATACTGGCTTTGCCCATTCAATTCATAATTAATGTTCCAATTTTGGAGGCCTGGCTCATGGACTAAAAACTGGTGGAAAAGGCGTCACAGAGAAAACCCTAGAGTCCTAGACCACAGAAAATCCACTGAATGTTCAAAGTTCAGGTTGTTTGGGTGTATTTGAGGTCATACAACCTAAAATAAAAACTATATAAAAATAATGTATTATTCATTATTGTTGTTGTTGTTATTATTATTATTATGCACGTCAGACTCAGTATTCGACTGGTAGCCTACCCCAAACGGAACCCCATATTATTTTATATTTTATATATATTTGACAATTACTTTGGCAATGCATGTTTTCTCATTCATTCCAATAAATTAAAGCTCCTTTGAAATGGTACCCGCGGTGGTATGGTACCCGCTCAAAAAGAACAGATCTCCATGCTAACAGCGCGTCGCTCCACGACGCGCTGTTAGCTTGTAGATCTGTTCTTTTTGGGCCCGTGACGCCCCCGTCGCGGTGCAGCAACAGCAGCACAGAGAGAGGAGAACACACTGACACGTCACTGACCGACCGGGGAGCAGGAGGAAAGATGGCGACCACCTACGAGAGATTCAACCTGTAAGTCCCAGCAGAGCAAATTACTTTCACGCTTAAGGTTGTTTTGTGTTCGCGACGCTGTACAGGTGTTCGAGGCGAATGCGACGGTTCCGTTCATGTAAACGTGTTGTCATTTCAGCCAACTATATAGTTGCCCCGGCGGGTACAGACAGAGATCCACTGTACCACAGCTATAGGCAATGCTAGCAAGTTAGCCACTGTTTACAAAAAACAAAAAACAAAGCAATAATGAATGGACAGAGCTGCTTTAACTGAAGGCCACCCTGTAACGCGCTACAATGTGCCTTCATTGTGTCCAGTGTACCGTAGTTATGGTTGATAATTTTGCCACCATGAATAGGAACTTGCTGTTCCAGCAGTAGTTGTAGTAAAACCTTGGTTCAGAAACAGCTTTAAATGGTCACATCTTTACAGGTGACGTGACGTTGTAAAAGAAGTGGGTGAAAGTGTACAGCTCGCTCCACCATTTGTAGTTTTCCAGGAAAGGGAAAGAAGAATAGAGGTAAAAAGAAGAGCAAAGTAAATAAGACTGGAGTGTTGCCTGTTATGAGGCAACCGCACGCACGTACAGTCGTACACTAACACGGATAGAACAGGTAAAATACATAAACAAACCCTCCTGATTAGTAGAGAGTGGCTCTGTACTTGGTCTGCTCCTTTTCCCTCTACAGTCACCTAACCTCTTAAAATACTGTTATGCAAGGTGTTGGGAACTTGTAGATCTGCTATTTTATGCTAATGTTTCTCAGATTCAAGTTCAAGTGGGTCCCCGACCCCCTGTTGAAGACCCATGAATGTAAACCCCTTGTGGTGTATTCGTTTCTTCCGTTCTTTTCGTATAGGCACACCACTCCAGAGAGGTTCTACATTGAGGCCTGTGATGATGGCTCCAATGATGTCCTTGCTATCGACAGAGTGTCAACAGAAATGACCCTCACAGGCAAGCATTGGTTGAGTGTGCTTGTTGATTACAATCGGCTTTATTGCCACATCACTGAGTTTACAGGTGTAGACAAGAAGGGGTTTTTTGTATTTTTTGTACAAGCTCTGTGTCATTTTCAGTTTTCAAAAATGGAAGCTCAGGTGTATAAGCTATATAATTATGATGATCTGCATTCTGCATCGTATATCATGCATAATTGATCAGTAATGTAAACCGGCTTGGTTGAAATGACTGCTCAGGGGAATGTACAGGAACAGAATAGACCTCATAAACTTGTGATAATTATGATCCAACATACACAGACTATATATATTCCATATTCCATGAAGTTAAGGTTTTGTGCTCATTGTTGCCTTTAAATCTGTGAACATGTTACTGTTAACACAACATATGTAAATATTACATATCAGCCTACCTGGAAAAACTGGATTAAAAATACCTGCTCGCTGCATAAACTATTAAGGAAGACTCCTCAGAGTCTTAGACAGAGACTAAGAAACGTTTATTTATGTTTATATGCTCATAAAGCGCCCTGTGCTCAAAGTGAGGGGTGCAAAATTAGCAAATGCTTCAGTCCTGGGACTGAAGTGCTATATGACATCTGCCTACCTAGCATGCGTCGTGGAAAGCTTTTGCAGAAAAGGCCGTCTCTCTTTGCCAACACACTATGACTGATTTGCTGCTGCTTGTCTCTGTTCCCATCTCTAGTGAGGAAGGACATTCCCCCCTCTGCTGTGACGAGACCAATATGTGGGATCATGGGGACGATTCGCTTGGTAGCTGGTAAGTTCAGTTGGCATGAAAGAGAGAGAAATTCTGGAGCAAAACGGCTGTAAAACATGGACTATTCCCTGTTGCCATACCTGTTAACAAATAAAATAAACATAGGGACCTCACTGCATCTGTAGTGTATTTGATAGAGCATAAGTACCTTTTGCTTAATAATGGCAATACTTTAGAAGACAAGCTGATAGTCTTGCATTCACACCAACCTTTTTCTCAGGCATGTACCTCATTGTCATCACAAAGAAGAAGAAGGTGGGTGACCTCCTGGGCCATGCTGTGTGGAAAGCCCTGGACTTTGATGTGATCTCGTATAAGAAGACAGTGCTACACCTGACAGACAACCAGGTAGCCGCCCTCAGTCTGCAGGGCTCCTATGGGTTGATTTATTCAACTTATTCGATCAATCGAGAATGACGTTTTCATAAAAAATTAAAAATACTTAAAAAAAAAAAAAAATCAACAAACCAATGTCCAAGTCTGCTAATCAATGATTTTGTGTAATATATTAAATTGAGTAGCTTTATAAACCGTTGCAGCCCAAGCTGACTTTACTTTTGGACAGACTGCACTGCAGTACAAGGCGTTCTTGTAATAATCGTGGTATGCAGTCATTGAGAGTGACAGGCTGAGACACGTCATTTCCTCCTGTGGTCTAACATGCAGTGCAGTCATTTCTGGTAAGGATAACACACGTGTTGTTGCAGATCAGTTGCCCATTTCTCTGAGGCGGATTCTACACAATGTCTTCCAAAACTGTTTTCTAAAAAATAAAATAAAGAAAATGGACTGCCAGAAGCAAAGATTTGTGTTAAAAAATATTCACTTTTAAAGAATAAATCTAAAATAGCAGATATACAAGCTTGCAGCGCGGCATGAAGTGCAGCTTGTACATCTGCTAATTTTGAATCGTATACATTTTTGAAAAGTATAAAGTAATACTTTTTAGCTAGAATCTAAAATGGTCTTAATAGGTTAATTGCGTGAGAAAGCTTGGTGTTGAGTTTGTCTTCTGCGTAGACTGCATTATATGGTAGTGTTGGTGACAGACAGTGGTTCTAGTGCTTGGCAAATAGAGAGGTAGAAAACAAGGTGCTGTCTGACTTAACAAGAAGTGCTTTCAGTTAGCTAGCATCACGTTTCACGGCTGCTACAGTGAAGTCTTTGTTTTGTCCATGACTGCTGGGCAGCGTGCCAATTTGTTTGACTGCATGGTTTACCGATTGGCCAAATATGACACGCTGTTATACTGCCAAATCTTTTGTGGCTCAGGCCACTAGGGCTGGCACGTTTTCCATAAACAGAATCAATGTACTGCAGCATAAAGGCAGCAGCATTGGCCCCTACAGGCAAATGCAACAGACTAAATTCTGCAGATTGTTAGCTATTATTACCTACGAAGACAGCCGCCCAGAAGGCACAGAGGTTTCCTGTGTAGCCTACTGTACGTGTAGGTACGGTAGGCTACGGCAGGGGTTCTAAACATATTTGTCTGGGGACTCCCGGAAATGCTTTAGCTGTGTAATATTATTATATGGATTACAAGTATTAAAACTTTATGATGTGTCGAGTATATTATATAGTAGAGGAGGCTGAACAAACAATCAAAACGGACACGCACATCTATACCTATAGGCTGGGTGCTGGATCAAAATGAAGTCATGTAAGAAATGAAAAATCTGCACAATTAAACACTCAATTAAAGTTCTCACAACACTCAATTAAAGTAAAGATATTTGGGAGCCTGAATTGGTGTGCAGACTTTTCATTTTGAGTATATTATATAACATGATATATGCAATAACAGTAATAGCTACTGTATATGAGGCGCATGCAAGATTAATGCATTACTTTGAAACGAAGAATAGTTCTTTGTATAATTAAACTTTAGAACTTGTCACTGCTCTCTCCTCCACAGAGATGTACATAATTGCAATTTCTTTTAAAGTTTTGTGCCAGCCTGAAATCCAGCGAGAAGTCTTCTCCCTGCGAGAAGCATTTTTATCATGTCTCCATACAGTCTCACTAATCTTCAGCTGTCACTGAATGTTATCTTATCATGATTGAGAAATGCAAAGGTTATTTAGTACCAAAGGTTTGTCTCTTGGGAGTAAAGTAAATTAGAAAAAGATGATATTCAAACACTTTGCTCATCATCACACAAAACGAACGTTTCGACCAGACATGGTCTTCTTGCCTGGATTGTCTCAATGTGAAATGGGTTATGCACCACACACTTTTTTGACGTGTCATTTTAGGACTCTAAAATAACACCACACACATAATAGGCACATCATTTATTGTTCTCTCTGTTCAGTGCCTTAACTTAACCTCTCACCTCTAAACCTCTCTTATCAGATGCAAGACAACAAGGGGTTTTTGTCGATGCTCAACAACGTCCTTCACACAGACGGCTTCTACTTTGCCACAGACTATGACCTGACCCACAGTCTCCAGCGCCTGGCTAACACCAGCCCGGAGTTCCAGGAGATGAGCCTATTGGAGAGGGTAAGCCTGTGTGTGTGAGAAGAGCCTATAGGAGAGGCGTAGCCATCTGTGTGTTAGAGAGGAGAAGGGAGGAAATATTAGTGCAACACTTAAGACATAAGAAGACTACAGTTAGACGTTTATTTATTTATTGTACGAACTTTCAATGGTCTTTGAGATGGTCACACCATCTCTCCTGCTCAAAGTAAACAGAAAATCAATTAGCAGATGGGTCATCAATTTTTCTTCCAGTCAGGAGAAAGAACCCATTCAACTTCGGTTTCATAGAGTTCCAGTTTTTATTTGCCCTTTTTTGTGTTTCATCACTTCAAATTTCACATGTTTGTCCTGTATCGCCATAAGTTCTCGCTCCTCTCACCTGAATATATTATTATTTTCTGTTTAACACACAGTTTGAGAGACGGGCAGGGATACCCCTGTTACTGAGCGCACACACTATACAACAATGATTAATGATTATTTTATGTTATTGTCGCACAATTTCAACTATTCAGCAGAAAGGCTGTCCAGAGCAGGTGTAGTAGCGGCTTTACTTTGAGCCCGAGTGTGTGACTATAATACTGCATGCTGACCTCAGCTCATTCTGACCTCTTCCTCCTCCAGGCAGATCAGCGCTTCGTGTGGAACGGGCATCTCCTGAGAGAATTCCTCGCACAGCCAGAGGTTAACACGACTCATCGTTGTATTTGGTAACATTTCGTTGGGTCGGGCGGAAACCTCATTATGTCAAACTGTCACTTTTCAGGATTCAAATTCAGACATAGCAAAAGTTTTGAGCATTGCAGATCTGCGAATCTTGATGCTGCAGTTTGATCAAGTAAGGCGTTAATTAATTTACGAAAAAAACACAGAAAGTTAGAATATGGAGATAAGAGGTTTCTGCCCGACAGCAACGATTTATGATAGGGCTGGGAGATATGACTCCAAATCTATCTTTGTCTCAATTGCGATGAATGAACTTCTATACATTTTTGTAGGGAAAATGGCAGATCTACAAGCTCACAACATATTGCGACAGGGCACATTGTGAGCTTGTGTGTCGGCTATTTGTGCATGCCACCATTATGAAACGACGTATAAAGGGCCTTTCAAACGTGACGCGATATAACGCGCCTTAATGCAGGGCTTAGTACTTAATCAGTCTAATTTATTTAATCAATTATATAAAAGAAAAGTTTATTGTTTCAATTTTTTTTTCTCTATATATATATTTCTATTAATTGCCCTAATTTATATTTTACATACACATGTTCATAGTTATATTGCAACTTAATTTAACTTGAGTTTTCTCATTCTCTTGCAGTTGCACAAGTTTGCCTATCCGGTTATGCACGGCTGTATCCTTTTCTGAATGATGCAATAGCTTCATTACTGTAACATATTATTCATTATTATTATAGTAAATCTGTGTAACCTTTAACTGTTTCAGAGAGTCATGATATTTGTTTTGCTTTAGTCCCCTGTGCTTAGCAAGTTAGCAGCACGATGTCATGCTGTTTTCTGTCTGGGCCACTAGAGGGAGACAAAGACCTGCAGTGGGATTGGAAGTGTACCAGGGTGACCTAAGCTTTCATTCCTGTGCAGATTGTTAACTAGAGATTGTACAAAGTAGATAAATGACAGCTTTACTTCTGATACAAAGTGATTAATAGGCCAAAATATTAACACCATGCCTGGTGATAAGTTGACACCCTGACCATGACTGTTATCTTGCTTGTTTACTGCTTTGGCATTAGGCAGTTTTTATACTGTATTTACGAACTTTAATGGACTCCTGTCCACTTTTTATTGGTTTATTGTTAGGTTAATGGCGGATAGATTAAATGGTCATTATTTATATGATGCATTATATCACTGAGCAGGGTGTGTGTGAGTGCAGAATCCTGTGAGTCAGTTGGCAACCAGTGCAGTGGCCTTGTGGTTGGTGTCCGCCCTGAAATTGGGAGGTCGCGGTTCGATCCCCGGCCGGGTCATACCAAAGACTCCATGCCTCCCCTGCTTGCACTTGGGATCAAGGGTTGGTTTGGGGTAAGTCTCTGTGACATACTAGTGTCATGTCCAGGGGGTGTACTTGTACATCAAGCTGCCTCCTGCTACTGAAACAGGAGACCCATGGCTTGGCAAGGCTTACTTACTTTACAGTGAGTTAGTGAGGTTATATATCAAAACATATTTATTATAATAACCCCACAATAAGACCTGTTGTGAGCTTGTAGATCTGCCTTCTTTATGTTTTATATTTTTTATAATACGGTCATTTTTTTAATAAATAAAAATGGGTCAGATCATCGGCAACCGGTGGTCTAGGTCCAGGACAAGGGTTCCCAAACCTTTCAGGTTGCTGCCCCCAAATAATAATCACATTTGAACTGGGGACCATTTAGTTTGACTGAGCTCCATATTAGATGCACGGTGCTGCCACCCAGTCCTGTCTCAACCGTTGAATCCTTAACCCACATGCCTGTCCAGTCATCATAATGAGGTCCTGCTGCATCAATGGCAAGGTCTTTGAATGGAACATCGTGTCCAGGAGGAGCTGCTTCAGAGCCGGCGTTCGCTACTACGTCCGAGGTGAGTGACTGGCTGCACCACTGTCCATCCTACAGGGGCCATTTTGCTGCACCACTGTCCATCCTACAGGGGCCATTTTGCTGCACCACTGTCCATCCTACAGGGGCCATTTTGCTGCACCACTGTCCATCCTACAGGGGCCATTTTGCTGCACCACTGTCCATCCTACAGGGGCCATTTTGCTGCACCACTGTCCATCCTACAGGGGCCATTTTGCTGCACCACTGTCCATCCTACAGGGGCCATTTTGCTGCACCACTGTCCATCCTACAGGGGCCATTTTGGGGCTCTCGCACTGCGCCAGTGGCAATTAACCTTGTGCACATTGCCACTTAACTTACCTTGTGCCTGTCTAGACAGCCAAGGCCCAGGTTAGCTTTTGACCATGACTTCTAACCAGAAAAAGGCCTGGGCCTGGTTGTATACTGTAGCACTGGTTCTCACATTGGGACCCGCAGGAGGTTCCAGGGTGTCCCCAGCAAAATGAGGAACAGTTTAAACACCTCTGCCCCGTTTCATTTTTGAGTGTACAACAGCACCAAAGTACAGTACCACGCAGCACCACTCAGTTCAGACGGGTCAGATTTTTTAAGCTATTGATAGACAATGTACAATTTAACTAGATTGCCTCTTTTCTTGTGTGTTTTTTTTTTGGACAATTCTCTTATGGGTGGACTTGGGACATAATCCAACAATTTGTGGGTCCTTAAGATGAACATGTTAGAGAACCCCTGCTGTGATACCCCCCCCCCCCCCCCCCCCTGCAGTGCCCCCTCCCCTCCCTGCTGTGTTACTGTGTACTGTACATGGTATGCAATAATAATTGATAATGCCACCCTCGGTCTCTTCCAGGCATTGATTCAGAGGGCCATGCTGCTAACTTTGTGGAAACGGAACAGATTGTGCAATACAACGGTGGCAAGGCGTCGTTTGTACAGGTGAGTCACCAGGGCTAGCATGGCTGGTTCAAAGGAACACACTTGGGTCGTTCTTGTTTCATGTTGTTTTACAAGCTCACAACAAGCTTGTAGATCGCTTGAGTTCGGCAAGACACCGCCATAAGACAGATTTTAAAGTTCTCAGTCTGAAAACACAAGTCACATCTGACCACTTCGAAATAATAGTGTGGACAGTCGGTCATAAAGATTGTTATTGTAAATAATCTCCTCGTATGGGAATTTCTCTGGAAGGAGTACCTGAATGATGCCATTGCTACTAGCCAATGGCGTGCTGAGCATTTGTGACAGCGCGAGGATAAGATACTGCGAAACAAAGCATGTATTTTACTACAGTTCTTTTCTTCATGTAAAGAGCTTAGCCAACCAATAACGCAACGTAAAATAAGTGAATACAAATACAATAAGAGAGAAAAAAAGGACATTTAATTAATATATTAACCATATCAGATCCCAATATATGAATACAAGTTGGTTCCAAAAGATGCGTTTTGAGTTGAGCTGTATGACATAATGAATGTGATGCCCCAGTGACATAATGGTCATTACTGGAGGCTATGTTTTAATCCCATGCTGTGTTTTCTGAGTGAGGACCTGTCCTGTACTTAATGGGGGTTAAACGTTGAGGCGATGCAAGGTATCCCTGTGTGGCCCCAAGGTCATTACCGGAGGTTATGTCACATAGCATGACTGCTGGTACTTTTCCACACACACTCCCAACATGTCCTTTTATTGGTTTTCTCCCAAAAGTATGACATAGTTAAAAATGTATGAATGAGATCAGTGAGTGAATATTTACCTTATTGTGTGTGTGTGTGTGTGTGTGTTTTTTCACAGACTAGAGGCTCTATCCCCTTATACTGGTCCCAAAGGCCCAACCTCAAGTACAAGCCAAAGCCACAGATTAGCAAAACAATAAATCACGTAAGTAGTTTTGATGTTTGCTTTCAATAATGGTATCTGCATGCAAACAAAGCCTGCTTTGCATGCATACTGTATGTATACCATCCTCGTTTATTCTTCCTATATTCTTGTCTCTATAGATGGATGGATTCCAGAGGCATTTTGACTCCCAGATTATTCTCTATGGAAAACAAGTGATTTTAAATCTGGTAAGATGGGTGCAGATGGGTACAGTCTTTTCTTTCTCTTTCACAGTATGCAATTAAATTCCAGTACTTCTATGCTACTACTAGTAGTACTTCTATGTTCTCTTTCCTAAGCCATCACTGAGAAGTATTCATCATAGACCACAAAATGTATAACACTTTAACCCCAGCATCCGTATTCTGGAGGGAACATTAGCCAAAAGACTGCAGATCTACAAGCTCACAACCCGCTGCAAAGCCACGCGTTGTGAGCTTGTAGATCAGCACGTTTTTTGGCAGAGGCATTTTGTGTGAATGGTCTCCAAGTACACAGCCAAGGTTTGAGTGGTTAATAATTAATAATAATAATAATTAGCTGTTAAGCTAGATTGCACATGGTCCTATGTGTGTTTCTATGGGATGGGTTTATGCTAGATTGCACATGGTCCTATGTGTGTTTCTATAGGACGGGTTTATTATTAATTTCATGCTATTGTCTCAGATAAACCAAAAAGGCTCCGAGAAGCCCCTGGAGCTGGCCTTTGACAAGACGGTGACAAATCTGGCCAACGGCATGATCAAGTAAGGACCCCACATTCTGTACTGTAACAACCATTCTGTAGTTTATGGCAGCACCATCCCCAGTGTTTTAGTGACATGTGTTGTAACATGGCTCTCTCTGCCGTGCTGTGTCTTTCTTTAGGTACATCGCGTTTGACTTCCACAAGGAGTGCAGTCGCATGCGTTGGCACAGGCTACAGATCCTGGTGGATATGGTTGCAGAGATGCAGGATGAATTTGGGTACGTGTGGATTATTAGAGCCCCAAATGACGGCCCGGTATATCGGCCATTGTTTATTTCACTTTATTTTTACAACATCGGTATCTGGGCATTTACATCACATATATGTTTTATTTTTCTCTGTTCCATGCTTTCTCTAAATATTCTGCAAGTGCAAATATCTTGTGTAAAAAAAAAATCCAAACAAGTTTCTCTGTGTCGCTTAACCATATCAGATCTTTTATACCTATTATATATATTTTTTTTTTACGTAGCTCATGGTATAAGGGGAAAAGAAAATGGCTCCAGAAAATTGTGACTGGGGGGACTATGGGGGGGGCTGGCTTAGAGCGGGAGCTAGTGAAGTTTGGTTTACATAGAAGTCAGTCAATTGGGTTTGTGGGGACCCCCCCCCCCCCCCCCCCCTGGAGCCGTCTCTGCTTGGGATGTCCACCGAATTCCTTTTTTGGGGCGACCAGAGAGCCCCTTCCTGAGGGTGGGTAGCTTTGGTGAGGTGACGGGCGTGTTTCCCAGGTTTATCCATGCATGCGTGTGTGCTGCTACAGGTACTTATTTCCCAGGTTTATCCATGCGTGCGTGTGTGCTGCTACAGGTACTTCCTGGTGGATGCTGACGGTAGCGTGCTGGTGCAGCAGGAGGGCATGTTCCGCAGTAACTGCATGGACTGTCTGGACAGAACCAACGTCATCCAGAGCCTGCTGGCCCGCCGCTCGCTGCAGTCACAGCTGCAGGTGAACACAACTTTTAACCTTTATCTCCGTGCTTCTCAATTCAAGATTATTCAATTTCCAAACATTATCGATATTCTTTTTGAATAGCCAACATATAAATGGAAAAAGTAGTTAACGGGTGTAATCGAAGGCCATGGAGGCGCTGTAAACGGCCCCTAGTTATCACTCAACGCAGAATCAAATTGAAATAGTGGTGGCCAATGAGATAACTCCAAACATTCACACCGCCGACCAATGGTGTAACCGCGTAACCACCTCATTCACAGGGTCACAGCGACCCTGTCAATCATTGACTCGGTCAATCAGTCGGAGACTGGTGCGTTCATACGTCTGTGACCTGGGCGTTGTAAACAACAAATGTAAACAACCCATGAAATTATGTTTTGTCATAACTGCATAGCTTGTTACTATCAACATGACCTAGATTTGTGTGCAGGTTCCACCATTACGGTTAACTTTCAGCTGTCTGTCGGGGACAGCCGTGGACAAAGGGCTACGGTCTGACTGTGGCAATGGACTTTGAACACAAGTAGCTTGGCTAAATGGGGCTCGTAAAAACAGTTACAGTACGCCTTTATGGGTCTTTACCACAGGTGAAGGTCTCCCTGAAGTGGGGTTTTCTCAGGACCTTCTACTTCACTCGGGTCAAACCATGTGTAAATGTTTGTGTTGTGGAATGAAGGGTCTTCACTGAGCTTATTTATCTCCATATTGAAAAAGAATTGAGATGTGATTTGATTTGAGCTCGTCAATCTGCTACGTTTGAATTTGAATCCTGAACAGTAACAGATTTGGACATAAGACGTTACCGCCCCAAACAGAGACGGTATTTAAGTTCTTTGTTACATCTGCCCTGTGGAATTTTAGTTTATAAAGGCAAAAGGAAAGCGTAAAATTTACTTTAATGTTCAGAGCCACAAACACAATTAAATCGTTAATCGCAATTATTCGTATGACAATTAATCATCAAGTATAAAAATTGTCATGATCATGTCAGCCCTAGATATCAGCAGGGCTTTGATATTAACAATAAACTGTCGCTAATACAGCCAACCTGGTTAGACCTGGTGTACTTGATATAGTGGAGTGTGTGGAGCAGTGCTGTGCAGTTTATCCAAAGTAATAATAGAAACTCAATGATTTTCTCAATTATGTAACCGTGGAAACTTAGCAATTAATTAAAACATCCTAATGGGTCAGCCTTAATGGGTCAGCTGTTGCACCTTGACCTCATCTCCTCACCATTACGCAACGGTTAATATAAGTAGAAGACTGTACAGGTCGTGTGTGTGTGTGTTTGTGTGTGTGTGTGTGTGTGTGTGTGTGTGTGTGTGTGTGCACGCGTGTGTGTGTGTGTGTGCACGTGTGCGTGCGTGCCACGTAACTCGAGAAACATTTTCCCCACCGACTTGAGTTGGCCAGATACACCATTGTCCAGAACCGCCAGAAAAGGCTCTGGCCGTCTCTGCCAGTGGACCTAATGAGCCTAAGTCCCCAGTCACACCTGTACCATTTCCAGGCTCTGCCTGAGCCATATTGCACTCTTCAGACATTCTCCACATTCTCTCCGTGTACCACTGCACAAGGACTTACAGACGGTTAAAACGTGCTATGACAACAGATGCAACACGTATTGCACCACTAGGGAGGTGTATGCATTTCCAATTTTCATTGCATCGTTCCCAATCCCAAATAGGCCGGTGCCCGACTGGTACAGGTCTAGTATTATACTTGAATAGATCTTCATCCCACCATCAGTCATAGTTATTATAATAGTAGTTTGTTGTGATAAATATTTTGGTAAATAATAGAGATTATACTTTCACTGAGCTGGAGTTAAGAGTATGGCTGAGCATCGAACCCATAATTGATACCAGTATCAGCATCAGTGCACCCCTATCTGTATATGCTCAGGCCAGGAATGCCTTGAGATTGTTCCAAATGTCTGGATTAAAAACCCATTAAAAACCCAGTAAGCTTCCTGGGTTATAATAATAATAACCCAAAGTGTATTTAAACCTACAGAGAATGGGAGTCCTCCATGGCCAGAGGGTTGAAGACCAGGCAGACTTTGAAAAGATCTACAAGAATGGTGGGTTTGTTCTTCTTGATGATTTTCAAATAATAATATTATAAGCTGGCCACGTTCTTTCTAATTACAGTATTTCTACTCCTGTCCTCATAACTAATATTTCAGTTTTCATGTGTACCTTTTCTTCTTTACTCGACCACCCTCACACACCATGCAGCGTGGGCAGACAACGCCAATGCCTGTGCCAAGCAGTATGCCGGTACAGGAGCCTTGAAGACAGACTTCACAAGGTGAGCACTGAGCAGCCAATGACGTCAAACCAGCCCCCAGTAGGACGTAAGGGCACAATGGACACCATGTGAATATGGCCAAAAACTCTCTCTACTTAAGTCCAGCATGGCAGTCTAATTGTGAATAAAAGCAAAATATGAAGCATCTCTGTCGGGTGGAAACCAAAAACTGTTACCTTTCAGGATTCAAGTTCAAAAATAGCAAAAGTAGCAGATCTACAAGCTCGGAACGCATTGCTTCGCGCCACGTTTTAAGCTTGTAGATCTGCTATTTTTGATGCTTTCGTGTGACGCTGTAGTATGATAGAGTAGGGCGTTAATTTGCAGAAATACATGTGGAGATAAGAGGTTTCTGCCCGACAGCAATGGTTTAACCCATTCTGACCTGAGATCAGATTCATACGAGGTTTCCACGGGACACACACTGGTCTGATGAACCCATTCTGACCTGAGATCAGATTCTAAAAATGTCAGTCGTTCTTCGAATTTTTCAAAAATAGCAGACCTACAAGCTCGTATCGCGCCACTCGGTGGCGCGATATGAGCTTGTAGATCTGCTATTTTTCAATAGCTAAAGCATAACATGATGCTAACACCAAAATGGGTTCCCGGTCAGAATGGGTTAAGAAATGTACCTTATGCAATGGCATATTTACCAGAATGTGAACAGTTATTTATATAAAATCACGACGATCATGATTACCTTCATCACTGTTTCTCAACATCTTGTCCGGGAACCACCTGGTGTCCAAGTGGACCCTTACGAGTTTGTAACTCTGAACCAAAACCATTTGAGAAATGGAAACCCATTTTTGGTTCCATTTGTACACCCTCAGAGTTAAATGTAGATTGGGATCCCAGAAATTAAATCCGTTTCTTTTAATCAAATGTGGGTCACTCTGTGCCCTAAGATGCATAATAGAGGGTGACATCATCACCAAACCAGGAAGTTATGTAGGAATAGGAACGCCTGGCAAAAAACTACTTTCTGGCCTTGACAGCCCATACATCCAAACCGAAAAGTCCTATCTGATTGCATTAAACGACATTAAACAATGTTAAACTCACTTTGCATGTTGCTTTGCCATTCACTTTAAGCATGCACATACCCTCTATGCTGGGGGTCCTTGAAAGGGTTGATCATCATCACTGATGTAAATGTCTGTCGTCTGTCTGTCTGTCTCAGAACAGGGAGTAGGACACACTGGGGTCTGCTGATGGACGGATGGAACTCCATGATCAGATACTACAAGAACAACTTCTCTGATGGATTCAGACAGGTGTGTGTGTGTGTGTGTGTGTGTGTGTGTGTGTGTGTGTGTGTGTGCGTGTGTGCGACTGTGCGTGTGTGCGCGCGCACGCTGTATGTCTGTCCCTCTCTCGGCTCTCTCTCTGTTATTTATTTCCATTGAGTCCCACAGCTGTGTTTGTCAAAGTGCCTCCACATTCCCCTGCTGTGCAGAGCTGTCACAATTCCTCCTCCAAATCCTTGATTACAGTTTAGCACTAGCAGGAAGCATCTATATCTGTTCTTCATGGCGGTACGGGTAGATGATGATGATGATGATGACGAGCCTTTAAATTAAAAACATCAAAGGTTTGGGAACATTATTGATGCTTGCTCATCTTACATCTTACATTTTTCAGGAACATTACATTTTTAACACAATTCTCTTATGTGGACCCGGCATTGAGAAACACTGACCCTGTGTGTAATGTTGGTCAGCTGGTTCAAACCATTCAGGCCTGTTTGGGCTATACCACCAGGTGTAGGCAACCTTAGGCACGGGTACCAACATTGGCACAGGGGAGGGTACTCGACTCACTGGCGTAAGTGTGTTTTTAAATGTAAGTTTCCACACATCTGTATGCACATTCATTCTACATTCATTCATACTATGAACTAGGGATGGAACGATATGAAAATTTAGATTATTGTGACAAAAATAATTGCGATTAATTGTTAAAACGCACCGTGAGTCTAATGATCATTACAATGTCCCGATATGACAGACAATATATTTTTTTGTAAAAATAAGGGGAAAAATGTCCAACAATCCAAATCTGGGGTGGGTGGGTGGATGTTGATATGACACGCTGACTATCAAGACAATAAAAACATGGCACTTGAAGTGAAAAGAAGTTTCCAGGCCCATGGACTGTCACTACACTAACCCCATGGACTACACTAACCCTGAGCCTCTTCCATGGACTACACTAACCCTGTGCCTCTTCCTCCACGCAGGACTCCATCGATCTGTTCCTCGGCAACTACTCTGTCGACGAGGCAGATATGACCACGCCCCTCCGTGACCCCAAAGACTGGAAGTTCCTTACAGTAAGCATGTGATAAGAAATGATAATAATAAGACCGCTGTAAATGCTACGGATACAACACATGTTTTGGATTAGAAACACAAGGAATAAATGTCTGCTTTAAAGAATACCACAACACTGTGATCACACTCTGATACTATACACTGTGAATGCTCTAGCACTTTATATTATATACATTCCCTGATTGCAATTTTGCACTGATCTCTTGTGATACTCTTGTGACTTGTACTTTGCTGCTACTGTGTATTGTCTTTTGTGTGTCTGTTTTTAAAAAGCGTTGATGTACTAATGCACTTTTGCCCAAGACAAATTTCCCCTCGTGGGACAATAAAGTATATCTCATCTCATCTCATCTCATAACTTAACACCGAGATAAGCACAGGCAAACCACAAACTGGTGCAAGCCTTCCTCAGCGAGTAGGACAATATTTTTGATATTGAAGATTATACACACAATCTGGACAACGGATGTCATCTTTGCAGCTGTGCTGATCAAGATTGGTACTGTTTTACCTGCCCTTAGGACGAGACATGGATCTCGCAGACCTTTCTAAATGTCTAAATGATTCATGTAACCCTTTTAGAAAACCGCCTGGAGCTCCAATATTCTTCAACAATGCTAAGAATGTCCACAGAACCTGTATTTTACTTTTTTCTGATATTGAACTCTTCTGAGCCATGCATGCACCCGGCAGTGTGGAGTTGTGCTTGCATTTCTACTTTGACATGTGTATAAAAATGTCTCTTTTCTTCCCCTCTTCCTAGTTGCCCATCATCATGGTGGTAGCCTTCTCCATGTGTATCATCTGTCTGCTTATGGCTGGTAAGACTAAGACCCCCTGAGTCTTCTACACCCCACCTTGTTTTCCATGTAATACATTGAAATAAAAGCAGGTTTCACATAGCCACAATCTCCGAATATCTTCTATATAGAGTCTGGAACTACACCTCCATCTGTTTGTCATTTCTGTTCACAATAATATATTTTACAATATATTAATAGGTTATTTTTATTTCCATTTCTGCTAAGCAGCATGCTATACATGCTTAGATGATTTCTAATTGTATTAGGATAAATTTGCGCGACTGTAAAGACAAAACGGAAGTGTGGAGGAGACTGTCCAGACTGTATGACGGAAGCATTTGTAAATTGCGAGAGGCAACAGTCTGGCACCGCGAGACTATAAAAGCGCTAAAGACTACATGTAATCATTCAACACTGATTTGATTTCAGTCATTTGGATGCCCTAGAGACCAGCATGTACTTCTCTTGGCTAACTTTGGGCTTTCTACTTGCGGTGGCATCATACACTGAAAATATCTGATCTACAAGCTAGCAAGATAATGCAGGTTACCAAACATCTTCCATAAACCATGGTCACAGGTATTTTGTTAAAAGACTCAATTTGTGATTTCTTCCAACTGTTTGCCTGTATGTAGATTGTAGAACAGCAGTAACATAGATTTATATAACGATTATATAAGGATTTCACGAATTGCAGATTGGGACTTAGCTTAACAAAGGCTTTTTTATGGTTTTATCCCTGATATTATAAAAGTGGGTAAAGACCTCACATACAGTGTGCTGTTTCATTGAAGTAACACTGGAGACCGGTGTCCCACCAGATAACGGGCTGTTAATTTTGTCAACTAAAACTACAGTATGACAATAAAATCCATCGAATGCCTTTTTTTAATTGATGAAAACAAAATAAAAACTAAGCTATGATGACTAAAACTGTGACTAAATATGTTAACAATTTCCATCAACAAATAAAAACTCGTCTAATATTCTAGGGAGGGACTAGTGCAGTGGTGTTCCTTGAGGGGGTCCCAGGTGGTCCCCAGATAAACTTAAATTATGGAGAGTTGGCAACAAATTGGACCCTTATATAGATATTTAACTCTTGAGAGTGTAAAATGAAACCATTTTACCGTAAGAGTTAAATTATTGTTAAACTTGTGCATTACTTAATTTACAATTTACACAATTAGAGAATTTAGAAGAATTGTTATATTGATCAACGTTTGCGTGTTATCTCTCCTAATGGTACCAACCAACCATCAATACAGCATGGAAATATGGAATTGTAGACAAAATCTTATCCAACGACAACAAAATATTCGTTCGTTTTTGGCTTGAGAGGCTGAATGTCATCAAATGGTGGTCCGTGGCTCAAATGCTGAATACATAATGGTCCTTGAGATGAAAAGGGTTGAAGTGGACAAGAGATCCAGTATAATGAAGAAAAGTCATTTTATGCTCAGCTGTGTGAGCGAGTCACGCTCCGAAAATAGAAGATGTACAAGCTCACAGCACGTCAAAATGAACACTGGTGGGGGAGTCACTGACTCGATGTTTTCCCCACACCTTGCAGGTGACACGTGGACCGAGACCTTGGCCTACGTGCTCTTCTGGGGCACGGCCAGCGTGGTGACGGCCGGCGTCATCCTCTTCAACGGCCGGGACTTTGTGGACGCGCCAAAGCTGGTGCAAAAGGAGAAGATGGATTGAATGTGTGTGTGTGGAAAGCAGCTGGGCCCCGCCGACCTCTCCTTCTCCTCATCCTCCTCCTCCACGTCATCATCGCTTTACCCCCAGCACCAGCGGGCCTGGAGCCTGTACTGACTTCACCCGAGATGCAGGGGGGTTCAGGTCAGAGGAAAGGAGGAAAGGAGAGGGACAATGCATTCTCACAACACCCGGGCCGTAGAGTTGGGACGGATTTTTTACCATACGGCAGCGTTTTACACGAGGGGACGACAGACCGCAACGTCTCATGTTGACAGGGCATGTGATTTTTAAGTTTCTATCGCTATATCGGTACGCAACATATATACGGTTCGCTGAGTCGGCTGAAGCGACGTGTCGCCGCGGCCACTCCCTTCGCCTGGCGGCTCGTCCGGGCGGCGCCTCGTGTTGTCTCCGTATGGTCCGATGTCGTCCCAAGCTGTCTGTCACCATCTATCTACTGGAGAGTGAGAATAGTTTTTGGAGAGGAGCGTGTCGCATGCGGGGCGAGAAGGAGGTCATGTGTAAGACATTGCTGAGCAGACTGATTATGCATTGGCTTGCTGCTGTCCACACACCATTCATATGAAATACTCTGGATGGGGGGGGGGGATGACCCCCCCTGTCCATATAGGTTTTACTGTATAGGCTGTACCTTCCCATTTCAATGGAATTCATCCAAACTCACAAGGACTCCCATGCAAAAGAAAACCAACAACAAAACTTAAAAAAATATTTGTAAGGGATCTATGTATTGTTATTTTTCTTGTCTCTTTCATTTTCATTTACTGTTGCCAATATTATGCCATATCCTTGCTTGTTGCCAATATGCATAAATATATATATATATATATATATAGAGTTATGTATTGTGCCCTTAGTGGCTGATGTCAAACCAATCTGCTGTGTCTTAGAAGGGCAGCTGTTCCGTGGGACAGGATGATCTGCCCTGAAGGTTCGCTGTCTCAGTACGGGGGTCGGGGGAAATTATATGAATCGTTTTTAACCGTTTTGTAGGTGGTGTACCAACGCCACCACTTGTGTGTCATTTTGTCCATGGCTTATTTCAAGTGCATAGATAACAATTTACAAATGAGCATGAGATATCTAGAAACTGAACCGAGTTGCTCTGCGGGGTGAATTTAAACAATTGTTTTTGGTAAAGGATTTTCTCCTTGAGCCTACATTTATGCTTCTGTGAAAAAAAGTGTCCTGCGCCAACTGAAAAGTCAATCATTTTTCTGTTAAACGTTTTTTTGTCTAGTGACATTGTCACGTGCGTCTGTGACACTTTTTTCACAGAGGCAAAACTTGGGCTTTACACTACCTACTCTACATGAATGTATTTCTGTGATCTAGCCTTCCACCCTGCAAGGGAGAACGTAACAAAGAACAACTGAAAAACGTACTTCATAGGGTAGAACAGCTTTGCACGCTGTCTGGAAGATCAGAACACAGTCTGACTCTAAGGCATTTCATCAGCACTCCAGTCTCATGAATGGAGCAACACTTGACCAGTACAACCAGTGGTTCTCAACTCCGGTCCCGATGGACCCAGCTGACTGCACGTTTTCCCTTATTGTATACTTAATTCACATGATGTCCGTGATCTACATCAGTGATTTCCAACCTGGGGTCCGTCTGGGCCCCACTTGGGTTGGTTCGGGGTGCGCCAAAGATGGAAAGATTGGGCAGGCTCGTCTGTGAGAAGCTGGTCCAATTGCTGATTTGGTCTGCTTTCAACTTGGATTCTCTGTTTTGGCTCATTGGAAAATTGAAAATCACATTCAACTCTATTTTCAACCAAAGAAATCAAAATGTGCAGGTCTCAGCTTTTGTCTGTTGTAAGAAGAGGGGGGTCTCCAAGGAAGGAAAGGTTGGGAATCGCTGGTCTAAATCAATACTCGGGGGGGCCTTTGGGAACCGCAGTGAGAACCACTGCTGAAGAAGGCTCTAAGTCAGCCCTGACACTGACTAATGTCTTCTTGGAACAAACGGGACCAATGTCCGATAGTTCAAGACTTTTAGTTCTGATGGTTCCTAATTCCTATGAGGAAGGACCTCATGGTGTCATTGTTGCAGGGTGTGGAGAAATGGATCCAATGGTGGCATGTTGTCTACTGTATGCTCGGTTTGGCTGTCCGTCTACCTGCCTCTCAAGGCTCTATTGTGCCTCTCTGTCATTCCCGGACTGACTGGCCCCCACCCTCAGCCATGGCATGGTCACGGTGTGCACCAAAAACAGGAAATCTACATACAAGAGAGAAAGTGAAGAATGTAGCCAGGTTTATACTTGTCATATGACTTCATTTTCTTTCTCTGTCATTTTCAGCAATGAGTGATTTCCGTCTAAACCATTTTCCTGGTTCCAATTCAATTTACCTCTGTCCAACAGTCATTGTGGTGGTGCTAACAGTCATTGGGGTGGCCATGAAGTTAGTTCATGAGGGAGAGACTTGGGGCTGGGCGATATGACCTCTAATCAATATTACGATTATTTCAAACGTTAAGATTATTTTTAATTGATCTACAAGCTCACAGTGTGGCTGTTAATTCAATTCAACCATTGTTCCACAGTATAGGCTAATACAGGGTTCCTGTACGTGGCTCATCAGACTAATCAATCTAGTCGATTACATTATTTGTCGTATAATAAGAAATAAAAGTATATCAAAAACCAAAACCTGCTCCTTGATTATTCGATTTGCCTATACATGAGCAAGATTAAGCCGGTTCTTTGTTCTAAATGTTTTGATATATTTTCAGTTAATTGCCCAGCCCTACTGTCTGATCTGTCACACTGCTCTTCTGATGTCAAGAGTGGCAGCAGAACGTGAGAATGAGGAATCACATTGTGTGTTCTCTCCTGTAAAATGAAAAATCACACCCGTGTGAACTGAGTGGTGCATCCCCCCCCCCCCCCCCTCCTCTCTCTCTCTTTCTCTCTCTCTCAGCAGCACTGTCTCTCGCTCGGTTTCTGGCACAACAGCCTCTAGTGGTACTCGTAGTCATACTGGTGCTCATTAACGTCACATAGGTAGGTGAACACGGACATTGCTGTTCCTTGGAGTGGTTGCACCACTCAAAAAAGACATAATAGAGAATTGAGGAATCAAATGTAATGATGAACATAGTTGAGGACATTACAGTCCTGCCGCCCAGGAGTGTCTTTTCTTTCCACTGGTCATAAACGATGACATTTCAAATGTGTTCCAGTAATAAGCACAGCAGATGATTAGTACTGTAATGTGGTAGTTATTTGTGTGTGGGGTTGTCTTTTGTTTTGGGGGTATGAAGAATTTGGACCCAGGACACTAGTATTCTATTAATCTATTCAAATTTAAGGCTAGTTATTGCCTGGTACAGTTTTGAAATTCTGCCATAGCAATAGGTATTGGGGCCCTCATTTGATTGTTTAATAATTTGTTGATTTGTTATTATATTGTTTGTGAACAGGCACCGGTGGTTGGCTGCGTAGCATTGTCCGATGTACCAATAATTCAACATATCCTACCCCTAACCTATACCGCACGTGGAAGCCAAGGGGGAGTCTTCTTCCGGACGCTACAGGCACGTAGTAAATCTAGTACATTATGTGAAAGATGTCATTACTTCCACATTGTTTAGCCTTTTGTTTTCTTAGTTACTCATGACATAATTCCATGATGGTTAGTTAGCTTGTTTGCTCGCTTGGGGGATAAGAAAGAGGGAAAAAACAGCTTAAAATGCCAATCCAGATTAGCATTAACAACCAGACAAACATAACCAGAGGGACATGCTGGCTGTGCTGAGCAGCTGGGGGTTGACCAATTAAGACTCGTTTTGTGTCAATTAATACAGTGTTGGACCAAAGGTCTTAGGTGATCCCCTGTGTAGGCCTAAATGAGTGGATGAATGGTATTTCTAAAAGTAGAATTTGAAGACTCAACCCCTGTCATGAACTTGCTTTTGTACAATATAAAAAAACAAATGAAATACATAAATAATATCGTAGCATCCCACGGTGTGTGTTGGACAGAGGAAGGACTTCCCAGCATGCCTCTGTGTGCAGACACATTTCTGGTTTATTTTTATTTTATTGTCATTTAATTAAAGCAAGTTCACCTTGGGAATGTGTTGGAAGAGAAATCTGTGAGTTTCATTGTTCTGTGTCGAGATCAAAAGGAATAGTCAACACAACAGCTTGCTGCTCCACACGGCTAATATGGTATTCGTTTCGCATTCGGGTTCTTGGAAACGCCCTCCAGCCACTGCGTTAGTTTTACTGAGGTTAGGTTTAGGTATGCTTTACTGAGGTTAGGTTTAGGTATAGTTTTACTGAGGTTAGGGTAAGGGTTAGGTTAGGTATAGTTTTACTGAGGTTATGGTTAGGTTTAGGTGTAGGCTGTCAATCACAGCGACTGGCCAGTCACAGCGCACCATTTACTCAAATGCGAAACGGGTACCATATCAGCGCCACTAGGGGATGGTTTGCCCCACCTAGCTGTTTAAGAGCAGGAATGCTGCAGGTGAAGTAAAGTTCAGTTTGACTTGAGGCTAGCCAAGAAGAACATCAGGGGAGAGCTGTGAGCCACGGCCTCATTGAAGGAGGCATAGCCTGTAGCAGTGTTCTTAAGATCCTGTTTGTTTTTCTTAAAGTTTAGCCATCAAGTGTTCATTTTGTTTCCAGTTTTTTGAGTGGTGCAACCACTCCAAGGAACAGCAATGTCCGTGTTCACCTATGTGTTCACTAGATGTGACGTTAACCTACCTATGTGACTATGAGCACCAGTAGGGGCGCTGTTGTGCCAGAAACAGAGAGAGAGAGATAGTGCTGCACTGTTGCCTGCTAATGAGAGAGAGAGGGGTGGGGGGAGGGGAGTTGCACCACTCAGTTCACACGGGTGTGATTTTGATCTTGAACTTTTGGAGCACAGAGAGACAGAAATCTCCATACTGTAAATGGGCATAAAAGGGACACAGACGGATGGGTGGAACGGGTACTTTGACACGGGTACAACGGTATTGCATAGCCGGGTGGGGCATGGATCTCCAACTTCCATCCTTACCGATTTGGTGCTCTACAGCCGGGCACCAGTCTAGTGATAGATAATCAGGAACCAATTGGAACCTTGCAGCCAATAAACCAATGATGTTAAAATGGTGAGCAGTTATCTAATTTGATAAGAGTTAGATATTTATTTATATAGAGCGTCACATATACAACTGGCCCTTGGCAGCAGGGCCTAAGGGAAGTAATAAATGTTTAATAAAGTTCACAAAAGATACTGTAGTTTTAAACAGTTTTTTATTTATTACTTAATACAAGGGTAAAAATGTACATGGGTAATTGGAATGTACTGATGATCCCTATATTCGACCAGCTTTTCTATCTACACATTCACATTTCTTCTTTCTTTTTCTCCATTCTGTGGTCGTCAATATATCCTATCTTTGAAAATAACAAAAACAGTGGTAATATCAATGTGGTCTAGTAAAGTAAATGAACAGGGCAGGTTTTGTTCTTTCGTCGTTCGATTCATACTCCTATTTTAGAGCCGAATAAAAGTCGGTTCGGCTCTGTAGAGCCTACAATGTGACGTCATTTGAGGTTCGGGGGGGGGGGGGGCGGGTACCGTGCTAAAGTCGCCTCTTCGGTGCTACTGAAAATTTCTGACTAGCCGAAATCATTTCGGCACCACAGCGCCGAAACAGCGATAAAATAGGAGTATGAATCGGCCCTTAGAAATCATTTATCCATCAATTATTAAAACTACGGTAAATAATTCATTACACAGTATAAAGACAATATAAAAACACCTTGGCGAAATAAGAGAAGTTAATAAAATACTTGGATTTGGCAACATTGTATTTTACAAACACCTATTCACAGACTAAAAACAATTCAAAAACAGAATAATTATGGTACAATGGTCACGCATGAAATGATGTCATATTAATTTTGGCTTGACAAAATGTTCTTGAATTCAGCCGTGGCTGACTAAAAACAAACCATGCAGTTTTACCAGGCAAAGGTCTCACAGTATCCAAACACGTTTGGCACAAGTAGAAGTGCTAGTGCCTTAATGTGCTTTCTGGTGTTCAGTACAACTCTTGGATATATTTGGCAAATCTTGAGTTTTGTTCACATACTTGGTAGAAAAGATAATAGCCCTTCATTGACAAAAAAAAAATAAAAAACACAAAACAGATGTTGGGATATTTTCTTCCCTATGTACTTTTTTGCATGACAAATAGTCGGATAGATGAAGCCAATCTATAAGATCACGAAAAGGTACATGTACATTTACCCAAAAGGAAATGCACGACTAGCGATCCCCCAACTATACAGGAAGAAAAGTTATACTAGAACCAGTGGTGGAAGAAGTCATCACATTTCTTAAGTAAAAGTAACAATGCCACAATATAAACATACTCTGTTACAATTAAAAGGCCCATATTATAAGTATAAGTACAAAAGTAAAGTACTCAACCTTTTCTAAATGTATCAAACTTTATGGAAAATAGCCAATTTACATGCTCACAAAGTGTCGCTCTGTCATGCGTTAATTGTGTGCTTTTTCTTTCTTTTCCGAAAAGCCAAAGTATAAAATAGGGCTTCAATAAGAGTTACCTCTGATATGTAATGGAGCAGAAGCATTGAAAAATGGACATACGATCAAGTAAAGTTAAACTACCACAAAATTGTACTTAGGTAGGTACAGTACTTGAGTAAATGTACTTAAGTTAAAGGACATTGTTTTTTTTCAACCAAGGTTCATGTTTTAGGTTGTTATTAGAGAAAGTAGTGAGTGTGTTTTATCGCAATTTTATCTATTTTTGACAGGGGGGCGGGAGCTTTCGAACATGGGGCTAAATATATATATATATATATATATATATATTTATTTTTTTTACAAAATTGTATGGCGATTTCTTTATTATTATTATTTACTATTGTCCTACTAGACCCCAGGAAATCTGGCCACAGTAGTTGGTTTCCGTGACTACGGGCTGTGTGTCGTAGGCTCAATATGTCAGTTTGTCACTCCGACAAACAGAAGCGGTTCCGTTTGTCTGTGTTTTTAAATAAATGGAACACTGAGCCTGCGTGCGGACCGTTTGTCCATCACCAGGCAGCGAGGGACTGGATGTGCACAACCTACTCGTTTTTAAATGTACTTTAGTTACCTTCCACCACTGACTAGAACAACACAAGTGTACAGAGACCAGCCTGACATACTCATACAGTACTCACTACTCAATGAGTACATACAGTAATCACATTTACTGTTGAATATAACTTGCAAAACAAACGAAGAGAGATGCATTATTGCTCACGCCTGAATGAAAGTGCTTTTTTCACCGCTTAAACCCTGATTTGCTTAGTTGACAATGGCTGCCTCAGGGCCTTGTACTAGTATGCACGCAATTCCCGCTATACACAAATTATTTTCACCCCAAAATAGTCAATCTACAAGCTCACGACGTGTAGATCTATTTTCGCTGAAGTCACGTTTTTCTTTTTCCTTGAAAATGAGCTATGGTGCAAGTGATATCACTGTCGTTAGATGAAGTATATGGCTTTAGTTTAACCATTTGTACATTGCCCAAAAATAGCTGATCTACAACCTGCTGACCCCCCTTTTTTGCAGCGATTTTTTGTAGACTGGAAAAAAAGTGGATAAAGTTCAGAGCCAACTCAGGTCTAGTTTACTGAGTCTACAGGGTTTAAGAGGTTAGTCTGGCTCAGACCTCTGACGTTAATACTGATGCAAGCACAACACACAATCACAATACAACAGAACTAATATCATGGCTACTCAGGAGATCCCAAGGCACCACTAGTGCTACAGTATATACAGTTTGGCCACAACACGCACACTGTGGGTTTCTGCCAGTTGTTGTTGTTTTAGTTTTTCACATCCATATGGTCAGTTGAACTTTAGTGAACGTGGGTCCAGTCAGAGAGTTCGGTATTGTCCCGTCTCTACGAAGATATCGTGCTGATTGACTGTCGTTCTGTCTTCCGATTGGCCCGCTCCCTCTTCTTGCAGTATGCGTAGAGAGCCGCCACGGGCACGCAGCTGACGGATGAGACCAGCAGGAGGCCGATGAAGATTTGGCCAAAGACAGGATAGTGCAACGGCACAGTTTTACCCTGAGAGGGAACAACAATGACATTTTTAGGCCTACATTCTCACAACCATTGCATCAAACGGGGGACAAGTTGGAGCCAAATCTGACCGCTTGTCAGACATTTTGGTTACTCTGACAAAGGGTACAGCGGGTAGTCGGGTACTATGAAAATAAGTAAGTACAACGGGAATTGATTGCTTATTGCATGAACCATCTTTCACAATTTGCATCGCCTAGTATGTACTGTGAATGAGCCCTTGTCGTTGGGGCCTACTGTAGGACAGTACGGCGGGTGGTCTCACCGTGTCTTTGTCCCAGGCTGGGTAGGTTGGCGTCCCTCCTTGGATGTAGCTGACGATGTAGAAGATGAAGAGTGCGACGAGGAGCAGAGGACTGACCACCGCCCACATGATCTTCCAGTACCAGTGGGGCCGATGGCCCAGCATGTCTTCGATATCTTTTTCGAACCTGGGCAACAGAACATTTAGATGTTAATAATAATCAGTGATCCTCAATCTTTCTCCTTTCAAGGACCCCAGTTTGATATTGTCTCTGGACGGTTGGAAACCTCATTTATCCAAAACTGTTACTTTTCAGGATTCAAATTCAAAGGTAGCTCTCTGCTACTTTTGAAGCTTTTGTGTGACGCAGTTGTATGATCCACTAGCCCATTCTGACCTGAGATCAGATTCATACCAGGTTTCCACTCGACACACACTGGTCTGATTAACCCATTCTGACCTGAGATCAGATTCTAAAAATGTCAGTCGTTCTTCGAATTTTTCAAAAATAGCAGACCTACAAGCTCGTATCGCGCCACTCGGTGGCGCGATATGAGCTTGTAGATCTGCTATTTTTCATTAGGTAAAGCATGACATGATGCTAACACCAGAATGGGTGCCCGGTCAGAATGGGTTAATAGAATCAACCTGGGGACCACTGTTGTGTTGGGTGGGGATATGGGCTAAGATTAGTGCTTTTGGAACACTTGCTATGCATCCCATGTGTATACATCCCATTCTCAATCAATGGTCCATTGACTACTAATAATTTCACATGGGTGACGGCAGACTGCTGGGCGAGCACTGGTCAGGTCAGGTCAGGTCAACATATGGAATGTCAGAACAGGTCAGCTCCATATATGGAAATCTAAGGGTGGCAGCGGGGGCAGTGTCTTGAGTCGGTCGCAATAATGACTTAACCAGACAATCCGGTGCACTTCCAACTCTTGAGATTCTAACTCACCTTTTATATTGAATTTCTTGACCTCTTGGCCCTACCTCCTTCCACGATTTCCTTGTCAATTGTGCATGTAAGTAGGTATGCTCTTTGTCAAAAGGCCCATGGAGACTCACTGCCAATCAAGCAATCAAGGCTGAGTGGCTGGCAGCTTGCTCACTGCACACAGGTGTGGGAGGCTACAAGTAGGACTAGCTGCACTCAGTCATTCATGCATGCTAGATCACCACACCAGATTATTGTCCACCAACCTCCAGAATACCATCTCTCTCCACCCTCGGAACTGTGTGCGTCCAAGAGCAAACCACACACATCGTGTGTGCCACACGCACGTGACGCACCTATTAAAAACCTGAAAAGGAATTCCTCTGCCTCTTCTGTGGTCAGCCTCAAACCGAACAAACGCACGTACCTCTTTATGCCGTAGATGTAGCTGACGGCGATGACCTCGAGGAGGACGATGAAGAGCAGGGAGAAGGTGGCGCCGTAGTCGTTGAACATGGTGAACCAGTAGTTGCCGGAGCCCGTGGTGAAGCCCAGGCCCAGGAGCATGCATACCAAACACACTATGCCTGCAGGAGCACAGGATCAGATCAACTGTCACAACACATCTCATTATTCTCATTATTTGCCCTATATTTACATAACAAAACAACAGATATATCATTGCTGTTGGAAGGAAACCTAACTCCATATTTTAGAGTTTTGCACGAATCAGAGACAAGTATTTTGGTGTTTTTACTGTCCCAAAGGTCCTCATCTACCAAAACAACAGTGAAAGCATGTAAACGTTACAGGTAAGGGAAATGTTTCGGGAAAGTAACAGAATGCCAAAAATCCAATGAGATTAGATCACGTGTCTCCCTGTGAACATGCATTAATCTTGGTCTCTATACTACCTCCCTCTGGCCAGCTGGGGCACCTGAAAGGAACTGGTTGGAATTCGGGATGTTTTTTGTTCCCGATCCGATCCCGATACCACAATTTCTGTGTAGCCGATGCCGAATACCGAATATCGATAACAGTGTTGTGATCTCATGTTGTAAACGTTATAGCTATCTGGCTCTATATCTCGTGTTAGCAGACTCCTCACTCGAATGTGCACTTGGAGTTTGTGCACTGGCTGGGAGTCCCTGACTGTGAATGAGCCCTTGTCGTGAGTCCCTCACAGCCAGTAAAATGTATCCTCTAAAGCATCACCCACAACACCTACAGTACCACCACAACTAGCATCAGCTCGACACTCACCGTTTAGAGTCTCGATGCTCAAGTGTTGAGACAGCAGCTTGAAGTCGCGCAGGGGGGTGATGATGGCGGTGACGTTGCCCAGCATGCTGCCCATGCCCAGCAGCAACAGCATGAAGAAGTACAGCACCGACCACAGCTGGGACACTGGCATGTTCTTAATGGCCTCGCTGTACACGATGAATGCCAGGCCTGCACCTTCCACAGCCTGGAGAGAGAGAGAGAGAGAGAGAGAGAGAGAGATAGAGAGATAGATAGATAGATAGATAGATAGATAGATAGATAGATAGACGGAGAGAGAGCAGGATAGAGTGAGAGGTGAATAAATGAGAGAGAACATCTTATTGTATTTATACTGTCCTTAACCTCTTGAGATGAAAACATTACTATTAGCTCATATAATGTGCTCATACTACAGCCTCTCTCGGGCTAAATGTGAATTAGAAAGATAATGACCCAAAGCGGTACATCCAAGTAAACACTGGCTATTAAAAATTAACATTCACAGTCACGGTGGCAGTTAGAAATTAATCCTTCTCTCTGCAGTGACTCAGATCGAGGCGAATCGGTACTTTGAGCCCTATGACTATCACCATTGACACTTATCTAATGAAGTTGTAAATGGCATTGTTTTTGTAATAGAGTGTCTTATAGGTGAAAGAGCATGCCACTGATTGAGAACATTATTTCCACCTGTGCTGAGTCACCAAGTAAAGACCTGTGTTTGATATCAGAGAGAGTCCCTCACGGCCAGTAAGTTAAGATGTTATCAACATAATCTTATCTGCATTGTCTACTTGTGATCCAGCACTGTCAATGTTTACTAGTTGGGTTTTGAGAGTGTAGGAAAAGCTGGAGCTTACATAAACTCTGTTATCAGAACATTATGGCTGCAAGCCTTTCCGTAACGATATTAAATAATCGTTGCGGAATAAATAAATATTCTTTTGAATTTTTATATATCAACGAAACAGTTAAGTGTGACTTTGCACCTCTACAGTACACTGTCTCAGATATAACAGTGCCTTGATTTAGTATAGTTCACATATAGTTCACTTGCACCAATTGATTACAATTAATTTTAACGGTGCCAAAACATATACTTTTTTGAATATTGCAGGACAGCTCACAAAACATTACATAAACTGTAGCTTATCCTCAAATGAACTCTGACTGTAATCACGGCTATTAGCTCCTGCACAATGGATCTACTCTTAATATTGCATAACAGACTAGTTCTCAATAATACAGTTGATGTGTATGGTGGTATTCGGAACGTACAGTTGACAGTTCAGTCTCCAGATCACAGGTTTCCATCATTCCAGCTATTTCAGCAAACTGCACTGGATATGTTTGGTTTAGCTTCCCGATCCACTCATCCACATTGTCAATACTGATGCTGTCCTCTGCCAGGTTAAAGGTGTTCAACAGCAGCAAGCGAACCCTGGAACACACAAGTATACATTACAGATACTATGATTTATTTTAAGAATGCAGTAGAACCCACCATACCCCAATCAAGGATATTATAGTTTTGCATACCTCTGCTGTCGGGAAGAAACCACCTATATAATAAATAAATATAAATATAAATTTTTCAGGATATGAAGAAAACCTTATGTTTTTAAAACAAGGCAATACTGCCTCATCAAAGTTGGTATTGTGACTTTATATAATCAATTACTTGCATGAGAGGGGGAGAGGTGGTGGAATTAGCTGCTTTAGCAGACAGTTTGAGGGTCCAATGGAGTTAAGAGGTTTTGTCCGAAGCGCATTTTATTACTTTTAATTGGTTTAATTATTTTTTTTAAACACCCTTTACACAGATGTAAAGGGTGTTCAATAGCGTTATAATTTATGACAAAACGCACGCACGCACGCACGCACGCACGCACGCACGCACGCACGCACGCACGCACGCACGCACGCACGCACACACACACACACACACACACACACACACACACACACACACACACACACACACACACGTTGGGTGACGGGCCTCACCTCTCTTGGCAGTTCTCAAAGTTGAAGGTGGCCTTGAATCCGTAGATGGCGAAGGTAACAATGCTGGCGAAGATGGAGGTTCCGCTGTTGATCATTGACACTATGATGGCCTGACGCTCAAAGTTGTTGTGATATTCGTTGTAGCTGGCAAAGGCGATGAGCGAGCCGAAGCCGAGACCAAGAGAGAAGAAGATCTGGGTGGCAGCGTTGATCCACGTGTTGGGGTTGGCAAGCTCTTCCATCTGAAGACAGCAGTGGTGGAAGAGGTAATCCACTAATTATATGAAAAGAGGTTGAAAATGGCTGAAGTAGAGTGTACTATAATAGTACACTCTAGTATTCTCAAACGAGTTTGAGAATACTAGAATACATTTTAAGGGTTAAATTATTGTTAAACAACTGCATTACTTAATTTACAAGACGTCTACACAATTACAGAATGTACAATAAATTGTATTTTGATCAACACCTGTTATCTCTCCTATAGTACGGTACCACACCATAAAGCATGGAATTGTGGACAAAATCATATCCAATGACACTAAACTTTCAAAGAGAGGCTAAATCTCCTCAAATGGTGGTCCGTGGCTCAAATGCCGAATAAATAATGGACGTTGATATGAAAAGTGTTGAAAGCCCCTGCAATATAATATCTAAAGCGTAATTAGGCTTTCCACCACTGAGAAGCACACATATGGCGTACAATACCTTTGGCGTGAACATGAACTTGACGCCATTGAGGGCGCCGTGCAGCGTCAAGCCCCGGATCAGATAGATGAAGAGAACCACGTATGGAAATGTGGCTGTGAAGTACACCACCTGAAGGGTTAGACACAGACATAGGGCACAGGCACTGTGAAGTACACCACCTGAAGGGTTAGACACAGACATAACACAGAAATGTGGCTGTGAAGTACACCACCTGAAGGGTTAGACACAGACATAACAACATCCAGATTCAAGATTTAAGAGATGTACTGTCACAAGGATGTACTGTATGAATATGCAGTATGCACTGTGAAAACCTTAGGTTGGGGTGCTCCATAATACACAATAAATAAAAGCTAATACATACATAACAGTACCAAACTAATAACAGCCCGTATTTCAACAATACGGCTACAACAATAAGGTATAACCTCTCCTGATGTCAACAGTTATGCTCTAACCTTTCCGGTGGACTTGACCCCTCGGACGATGAACAGGTAGGTGAGCATCCAGGCCAGCAGGAGGCAGAGCGCCTGTCCTGTGTGCACGCCTCCGTTCTCGTCGATGGAGGAGGTGATGTTCAGAGTCTCCCTGAAGAAGAAGTACTGCGTGGGCGTGGCCTTCTCACACTCCTCCAGGAAGCCCGTCCTGTTGCTGTTGAGAGGACATTCTGCCCAGGGCAGCACTGACTGAGAGAGAGAGAGCAATTAGGGTTCCTAAATATTATTATACAGTAGCCTACTGTATATAGGCTTTATATCATATCATCATACTATAATTCAGTCAATGTCTGTCTGAATGTGTTGTGACACTGCCACATAAAATGTGTGAAACAATGTATTTCCTGGCCTGGTATGAGTATTGAAGAAAATGAAACATACTGCAGGGGAATAACAGGGGAATATGTTGGTTAAACTAGGGTTGAATATTTAACACTGAAATGTAGTGTACGGAGAATACAATATAATGTTTTGTGTAGTTGAACCATGGTCATCAATTTTCTGTTGACAAATGACAAGGTTTGATCACAAGGGGAGCTGTGGGGAAATGTGTGTGAGCAATATTTCCAGGAAGCTATAAAAGAACAGGAAGTCAGGCGCCGAGCCTGGGTTCCATTTTGGGCAGTAAGAAGAGGGTTTGGTGTGGTTTTGTCTCTTTGCCAAACACACTCTTTTAAAGGATACTATACGCCAATTCAGAAGTGAACGCAAAAAATGCCTGTCTGACCGAAGAACTTTGCTAAGGGAAAGAAAGAAAGTTTGGTAGGGCAGCTTCTGAGGTGGTGAGCTCTGACAAACAATCAGAGCTTGTATAACAAAGGACCCAGCAGACTCCAGACTTAAAGGTTGGGTGAGCAGCATATATCATTTATTTTTGCCGGTAAGCAATGCATTGCCTTTTTGTTTTCAAACTTTTTTTCTAACCTAATTGACTAAAAGAGGATCTACAATGTTTGGATTACTTTGGATACTCCGATTACTTTTTTCGGGATTACTTTTGGAATACTTTGACTTTGGGGCACCTTTAAAGGGACATTGTAGGGGAGAATTTAAAGGTAATTGAATATTTAGTTTACATTTTGAAGGGATTGATTGCTCAAGTGTATGATTTTGTGTATGATTTTGGTTTGATCTACCTTTAAAGAATCTCACAACGGGTAAGGGCTAGTATATATAAACAGGCGACTGCTGACCTGACGGAAAATATTCTGAAAATATCAGCCTATATTCCAGGCATGTTGCTTGGACATAGCATGACACGGATACGACATCCCAATTTTCACTACACGTAAAATAATAACACTTTGTTTTAAGTGCTTACCTAATTATGTACATCATGTTCTGTTGAAAGGTGCAGTCACTATGTGTTAAGTGCAAAAAACTAAATTTGTAGATCAGCTATTTTAGCAATCAGCTATTAAAACAGCACTTCAACCATTTTCAACCTTATCTCCGTAAACTTGGCCCTTACTAATGCGCATAGTCATAATAAGAAGACCATTTCTGTCTACAGACTCTGTGAGACTGCCTACCAATGACATCATCAATGGGGATTCCAAGCTAATGGAAACTACAGATAACATAATATAAGATAAGACCTTTATTGATCCCGCTGGGGAAATTCAGGTGTAGTTACAGTACAGCAGTTAATAACAGATATACAGCCTTGATCGTCCTAGAAAGTTAGCATGCTGAAATAGAAGCCAACATTGAAGTTTGAAATCTTGTTTGAAATGACCAAAGCTGCCTACTGATGATGTTACTGTTAGGCAGGTTTCCTATCTTCTGTATTATAATGCGGCCTGAATTATATGAAGATATGGTTGAACATGGGTGAAGGGCTCCTTACGTTACAGATGTGACACCTCCTCCCCACTTCCGTTTCATCTTTACAGTCGCACAAATGTTTTGTCCTAATTCAAAATATTCTAAACATATAGCTTGCTGCTTATCAGAAATGGAAATTCTAAAATAAAATGTTAAGATATTTCAAAATATTACTTTTATAATTTCAGCAAACGGAAATGACGAACAGATGATAGCTTCCGTTCTTGGCTTTCGGAATGTGTAGTTCAACACTCCATATAGATAGCATTCAGAGATTGTTGTCTGGCTATGGTCAGACTGTGGTCTCCCCAGTGGTAATCAAGTCGACTAAGACTATGATGAAAAATGTTTGTCTACATTTATTCTACTAAAATATAATTAACTAGGCTAAAACTAAAACATTTCAGATGACTACAAAATAAATAAATTCAAAAGACTACGACTAAAACTAAATCATGTACTGGATCACCCTAGTCAGACAACATGAAGAGCTCACCTGAAAGGAGTTGAAAAGATACCAGAAGCTCCAGGCATTGATCACGTTGTAATACAGACAAAGATAAAAGGATGTCACCATGCTGGCTATACCTGAAAGCAAAGGAACATTGATGTAACATAATTAGTCTCACAATTTCCAATTATTTGAGCTAAGATTTGTCCTGTTTCCATAATGTTACATTTAAATGACATTCATAACATACACTCCCGAATGTTAAATCCTCCTCTGAAAAGTCTCTGGAGTGCTGTTTTCAATACAATACTCAGAAATTAATGAAACATTTCATTTTAATGGCATAGGCAGAAGCTCTATGTCTATTTTATTTTATTTTAAAAATGTTTTTTATTTATTTGAATCTGGGGGAACTCTCCTTTAGCACTCCACTTCCTGATGGGTCTTTTATTTACATTCCTAAACTCCACACATGTTGTAATGGGAGTTGCTGACAGATTCAGCTGCAGAGCTCTGAATCGCATACTGGGGGGGGTACATTTTCGGAACCACTTGGGGCCCCGTTATTCTCGAGCCAAGTGGCCCAGATAGCTCAGTCCAGCTGTTTCCGTAGCATGAGGCAGCTTTACGTACAATTATACTCTACACCCCCTGGACATGACGCTAGTATGTCACAGGGACCCCAATCCAAACGTTGATGCTGCGTGCCAAGCACACAGCATCTAAGAAAGCACTAAGAAAGAAAGAAAACAATGTGCTGAACATGCATTCTGATATTGTTAAATCTAAACTATATCAGGCTGTTTACATTTGTCAGAGCTTACCCAGTCCTCCTAGGTAGGGGCTGATGGCGGTCCATGCCCCTATGCTTCCCTGACGCATCTTCTGACCAATAGCCAGCTCCATGTAGAACAAGGGTATGCCCTCCAACAGCAGCATGATGAGATATGGGATCATGAACCCACCTGAGGATGAAGACAGAGTCCCCATTCACTTATCACTTTACTACAAACCTGTTGTTCTGCTACCACTGTCACTGTTCAAATGCATTCTGGAACGGCACCGCACGCACGCACACATGCACTGTACACTATAGCAAACCTGTAAATAGCTTTCAGCGTTGTGCAATTACAGTCCTTACACAAACGGTGGTTCTCAAAGGGATCAAGAAGGGCTCCTTGAAGGGCTTCCAAGGGGTTTCCAGCTCAGATATAGCCGATCTGCAAGCTCATGTGTCATGAGACGATGCGCTGTGAGCTTGCAGATCGGCTAGTTTTGAACAGAATTGAGCAGAAAAACATCTTGAATAATTATTGTGAAACATTTTGCATATAGAAGAAAATGTCCTTTTTCACACCTACGGAGACGGACAGGTGCGTCAGAGTAATGAACTTGTCTTGAAGAGCAGGAAAAAGGGAGTTGTTCACACCGTCTTCACTTCACAGGGATACAATGTTCCGGTCACTCAAACCTTCTCATTTACTGAAATGTACTAATAGGCATACAATGTTTCGGTCACTCAGACCTTCTCATTTACCAAAATGTATTATGCGGACACAGTGTTTCGGTCACTCTGACATTCATCAGGAATATAGGCTAATGAAGGTCTTTCCACATATTTTGCAAATTTCCGCATAAAATCACATCAAAACCTGCATATTTCATTGCAAAATCAAGGATTTTTGCCCGCATAATAAAAGGATTTTATGCCGCATAATCAGGGTCTAAAAATAGGATTAATGTGGTTAAACTGTTTTGCTGGGGACCCCCTAAAACCCCCTCTAGGACCCCTGCGGGTTTCTAGAGCTAGCTAGCCTCCTGAGCAGTGCCGGTTCTAGGCCTTTTGAGGCCCTAGGCAACATATTATACAGAGCCCAAAATGTTTATAAACAAATCACAAATGTTTATAAACAAATCACAAATGTTTATAAACAAATCACAAATGTTTATAAACAAATACCAAAATGTTTATAAACAAATCCCAAATCCCTTGGTCCTACCCCCCCGACCATGAGACTTACTACAGGTAAACTGGTAGTGGTCCTACCCCCCCCATGAGACTTACAAATCCCAAATGTTTATAAACAAATCCCAAATGTTTGTAAACAAATCCCAAATGTTTATAAACAAATCCCAAAATATTTATAAATAAATCACAAATGTTTATAAACAAATCACAAATGTTTATAAACAAATACCAAAATGTTTATAAACAAATCCCAAATCCCTTGGTCCTACCCCCCCGACCAATTGGCCTGGCTGGTTTTGCAGGGTGCTGGCTGGTTTTGCAGGGTGCTGGCTGGTTTTGCAGGGTTCTGGCTGGTTTTGCAGGGTGTTGGCTGGTTATGCAGGGTGCTGGCTGGTTTTGCAGGGTGCTGGCTGGTTTTGCAGGGTGCTGGTTGGTTTTGCAGGGTTCTGGCTGGTTTTGCAAGGTTCTGGCTGGTTTTGCAGGGTGCTGGCTGGTTTTGCAGGGTGCTGGCTGGTTTTGCAGGGTGCTGGCTGGTTTTGCAGGGTGCTGGCTGGTTATGCAGGGTGCTGGCTGGATTTGCAGGGTTCTGGCTGGTTTTGCAGGGTGCTGGCTGGTTTTGCAGGGTGCTGGCTGGTTATGCAGGGTGCTGGCTGGATTTGCAGGGTTCTGGCTGGTTTTGCAGGGTGCTGGCTGGTTTTGCAGGGTGCTGGCTGGTTTTGCAGGGTGCTGGCTGGTTTTGCAGGGTGCTGGCTGGTTTTGCAGGGTTCTGGCTGGTTTTGCAGGGTGTTGGCTGGTTATGCAGGGTGCTGGCTGGTTTTTCAGGGTGCTGGCTGGCTGGTTTTGCAGGGTTCTGGCTGGAGCCAAGGCTATGATAGGTCCAGTATGGTCGGTCCACGGGCCAGTTGCCATGCAATGCCATGACAGTTAATCGGTTTAGGAATAAAGAAGTCATATTATCACAGGTTGTTTTCTAATCACTTGTTTGTCACTCTACATATTTGTATTGAGTTATACCTAAACAGTGGTTCAGAAACATACTTTGTGCTCTTTAGATACCTCAATAAAATCATACAGTGTGCACATCAAATAGCAAACACAGCGGAAAACAATGTTGTGTGATATGTCTTGTCATCTTTTATTTTCCTGGACAGAGTATTTAAAAAAAGTTTTTAATCATTCATAAATTGTTCATAAGCTGGTCCACCTAATTGACTGCACTAAATGCACTCCAGGCTCCATGCAGTTAGCCTTCCAGTGATGACCGTACCTTCTTTTTAATTGCCTTGGCTGGAGGTTGGGAGATAATCAGGGACACCTGGCCGGTGCCTCCCCAGAGTATGGACGAATCCACTGAGGGGTGCCCTGTCTGGGCACAGCTACACTGTAGCTGAGGTGTCACATAATTGGCCACAAAAAGAGCATTTTTATTCATTATTTGTTTGTGTTTATTTAAAGCTGCCTATTATGTTACTTTCCTCTTCTACCCCGGATATGAGCCCGGTTCCCTGTGCACTCTGTGTTTTACCATTGATCTTATAGCCTGCTTGCTCAGGGGATAAATTGAATCTTGACCTAAAGGTCAGAAATCGTGCCAGATCCGGTGTCTAGGAGAGACATGACCTTTGACACAATCTAATTGTCTCAATAGAAGAGCAAGAGATCAAATTCAACCACCCCAATTGTATGAGGTTTATTGTATTAACATCCTACTCTATACAGAATGTACAAAATAAAAATGTATTCATTGTTATAAAGGTTTCACACTTTGAACATTCAGTGAATTTTTCTGTGGTCTGGAGCTTTCTCTGGGGTTTGTTAGTCTTTCTGAGCTGCAATGAAAACAGGCAAAATGTGAAAACAGTGACATCTGCTGGCAAATCCCATTGACATATATGGGTTTTTCTGTTTTTACATCACAAACAGCAGGAAACTCAGAGCACCTGTTTGAGCCACAAAAAAAACACACCACAGAAAATCTACTGAATGTTAAAAGTTCTGTTCTTTGGGTGCAATTGAGCTCAGAAAACCTAAATGTCACAATCCCTGTAAGTTTGGCAGAATGTTTCCCTGCTCTGGTTGTTGGGAACTGCATTTTGTTACCATTACTTTATTTTATTTTAAACTATCACATTTAGTTTAGTTTAGTTTATTTGCTATGGTCCAATAACAAAGATGAATTCGTTGTCTCCCCGGGTTCCTAATCTAGAACTTAGAAAAATACATTATAAATAGCAGATCTACAAGCTCACGATGTGACCTCTTTTACATTTATGGATTTTTTATTATTATTTTGAAACATTTAATTTATTTTATTTTATTTATTTTATTTCTTTTAATCTTTTTAAATAATGGGAAAATAGTATACTACTTCAGATGCAGTACAGTGCATGTCCTTAAAGCCAGACCTTAATTAACAGAGACTACACATGTACTGTACATGTGTAGTCTGATGTCCTGCCTCCAAATTACAAGTGCAGCCCGCCCAGTAATTACTGTAAAAAGTGACAAGTTCATTGTTCATTGACCCATACAGAGGACCAGATCAGCCTATAAGCTGTATAGTTTAACCATGTTATTGGCGGATATTATACTGCAGTGGTTCTGAAACATTTTCAGTGGTGGAAAAAGTACAAATTTTTTTTTTACTAAAAGTATCAATACTGCAATATAGAAATACTCTGTTACAAGTAGAAGTAGAAGTCCGGAATTTAAAATGTACCTGATTAAAAGTACAACAGTATTGGCATCAAAATGTACCTAAAGTACCAAAAGCAGAATGTCCCATTTCAAATGTATACTAATATTGTGTCGCATCATGACGCGTTGTGAGGTTAATATACACCAGCTAATTGGGGGTGTGCGCGTGACATCATATCATCATCATCATACCCGGAAGTTATGCGGGAACACCTACTGAGTCAGAGTAACAAAAAACGACTTCCTGGCCTTGATCTGATTGCATTAAACGACATTAAACAATGTTAAACTCACTTTGCCATTCACTTTTCCACTTGACTTCACGCCACTCAAATTTGCCACTCACTTTATGCACTCGATTTAACTTAATAGCTTAAGTAGAAGTACTGTTTAAAATAGTTGTTAATTAAACTGATATTGATGCTATTATTAAGTCACTTAGCTGGGGGCTCCCCTGGAACACGTACGCTCAAGGACCCCCGGGGGTCCCCGGACCCAGAGTAGCGACACACTTTGATCTCGCCACAAAGCGTGTGCCTACGGGCTATAGTTCCAAACATTGCTCCTATGGCTGGAACTATCCCATTGAGATAGAATGAGCACTTCCGCATGCCATTGTTACAATGGGAGTCAATGGATTAGATACTCTGCCCGGAAGGCTACTTTGAGAACCACTGGCCCATGCCAACCATGTTGTTGTGTATATTTCTATCAGTATCCCGTTCCCTCAGATGAACTTTTGCCTCCAGATACGTGTACAGGTTATTTATTGATGTATTAACACTGATATTAACCTCAAGGGTTATAGTTGTGCTCGTTTTATAGTCGGATAAGGATTATGACAAGTTTCCAGAATCAGCTTGATTGTAAATCTTGGATTATTGTGTTGTTGCACAACAAGAAAAAGCACAAGCAAGAACGTTTCACTCACTCACGCACAAGGAAAAAATTACTGTAAGTAAAAGTATCAATACTGCAATAGGCCTATAGGCCTAAAATATGTACTTTAAGTATGCCTATACCCAAAGTAGAAAGTAATCATTATGCAGAATGAGGCATTTTACACGTTTTTTAATGTAGAAATTGTAATCAAATATTTAGAAACTAGCAGATCTACAAGCTCACAATGTGTCGCATTGTGACACATTGTGAGCTTGTGAATTGGCTATTTCAAATGGCCGAAATCTACAGTATATAGAGCTGAAGTGGACCGTAATGTATGTTTTGTAATAATACAAATTTCCAAAGTAACTATTAACTAAAGTTTTAAATTAATTGTAGTGGTCAAAGTACGTACTAGGCTACTAATATTTGCCTCTGAGATGTAATGCAGTAGAAGTAAAAGTATGAAAATTGAAAACACTCCAGTGAAGTTCAAAATCTTCAAAAGTGTAAACTAGCTACAGTAGCCTACTTGAGAAAATGTACTCAGTTGCAACTGTGCACACTAATAAAAAGCAAGAACTTTTCAATCACACACTCACTCACATTATGAGAGTATTTTTTCAAAATACTACAAACATGTTTAAATAGGCAGGTGTCTTTGATCTCTATCTCAAAGTAGGCCTATATATTTGACTGACGGTTGGTTGGATCATGTCAATAGTTAAAACATAAGCTACACACTTTTTATTTTACCCCTTGCAGATGATTGTTTTCCCACCTGTAATCTACACTAACAAAGCTGGCCGAATATAGGCAGGCTGCACAATGTTGCAAGCTGACATAACTTAAAAGTAGCCTGCATTAAGTTCAGAACACATTGCACAATAATGGTATCCACAGTCACTCACATGGACAAAACGTTTCCAATGAAGGCTTAATTGTTATGTATCAGACACGTACACTCCATATAATTTATAATTAAGAATATTGGCCTACATTATTATTCATTGTAAATATAAACATGCGTCAGTCAGTCAGTCAGTCTGACAGAAAGGTCTGGAAGGGAACGCGCAAATAACGGCACGGCCATATAATGACACCTGCCACTGACAGGCAGCGATAATAAGACAAGAACACAAATGGGTCACAATACATGATATAATAGTGCCTTACCTCCACCGTGCATTTGACAGAGGTATGGGAAACGCCATACGTTTCCGAGACCAACCGCGTAAGATACGCATGCGAGCACAAATTGCATTGGAGTGTCCCATTTGGGTCTGCCTGCATCTTTGTCCATGGCTGCTGGATCCGTGGAGGACTAAAGTGGCCGGTTAACTGGAAGGCACCGCAGCTGATCGCTCCTGTCAGGACAGTATAAGTAACACACATCCAATGAAGGCTGTCCTGTGTGGATCCGGACAGGCTACTCAACAACACTAGACGGTCAGCGACATTCACTAAAGTCGTATGTCTCTAGACTTGGCGTTTTATTGGCACCCAGGCTTATTCTAATGAGCTCCTTGTCAAGGAGGCAGAGGGAGGTTCTGGCTGCCTGTTGCTTTAATTGCTTGGGCCGAGATAAGGCAGGTGAATGTTTGATTGGATGGTGTTTGAAGTTGTAAACCTCCTTAAAGGTGTGTTTAACCTCTACTGACAGTTCAACTTCTCAGTCCACTTTCCTTTAAAGGTCTGTTTGTTTTGAGCCAAACATGACAGACATGCTTTGACTTGCCGTGATTATTTAACAGAGGCTAATTGTGTCAAGATGATTAATATTACAATTTCACTTAGTTAATTGTTTCATTTTTGATAACATATAGAATAGGCTGCAGTGTAATAGCCTATTACTTTTCAATATAGCCTTTATGGAAGTCCTAAAGGTGAAAAGAAAAGTTGAAGGTTTTAGGCCCCCATATTGTTATTGTGTTTGCTATAGTTAAAAGTAAAGTATGTTTACATATTAGCCTAATAACACTACTACTACTACTACTGTAGGCTATACATACTCTTTAGCTGCCTAGTGGTAACGTACAGTTGCGCCTTCCAGATATGTCCCGGGTTCGCCTCCCGGCCGAGGCTACACTACTACTACTACTAGGCCTACTACTACTAGGCCTACTACTACTACTAATAATAATTAATAATAATAATAATAATAGCTGTCAGTCACACTCACAGTTCAGATTCATTTCTATTCGTACCTGCAACTGTTAGTGTTGTAGTCTACTTGTGGAGAATTTTGAGGTAGGCTAGCTACTCTCAGACATTTGACCAGCCATGTGGTTGTTGCCCGATAAGTTGCTTTTCTACGGAAAGTGTGGATATGATAACTGACCTCTATGGCCTGTTCAGTAATTAGGCCTAATTTTAGGGTTCTACAACAATTCAAACACATTAAAATGCACATTTAATAAGTCACCCTCTCATATTGTCTGACTTCTTCTTCCTTTATCTTTCAACAGTGTAGGCTACTTGAGGTTTTTCTTGTAGGAGAGACAAAAAACTGCTCAACTATCGGCATCCAAACGGTTCTATCAGCATCCAAACTGTTCTAAACGGTTACATTAGTTATAGGTCTATCAGTTATGAGTTATATCATCACAGTATAGCTTCATGTGCATAAACATGAGCATGGCACACACTAACAGTCCACAATGAAAACATGCACAATGGATTGTTAATTATGAGAACAAAGATGGGACGGGAGAAACAACCTTGAAGAAAACACCAAACATTATGAGGATTAGGAATTATTTAGTCCATTCCACTTTCACGACAGTGTCTCCCAGTTATAGGGGTGCATGGAGGAACGGTGAGCTGCAAAATATGGACATGTATACTGTATACAATTCCTACAGAAGGACGCCCAGTTTGGGGGATCACAGACCCTCATAACTAGTACAAATGGAACCAAATGGACCACTCGCTGAGTTACGGAGCCAAATGGGTCCATTTGGTTCTTGACTATATGAATCAGAATGCTGATTGTATGATAGTTTTAGCATATTTATTTTAGACTTTATAGTGAACTAAAGAGCAATTTGAACGTTGCCTGTCTCTGTCGACAATGCACTGTCGACGAGGAAGGATTAAAGGACACACAAAAAATTAGAGACAAAGTGTTGACAACAACACAATTACTTCATTCTCACTATGTTCTCATAATGACATTCAACCATCCAAGATCAGGCTCTGTTCACTTGACTCGCAGATGGAGGTAAAAGTTGCGCAATGACACACGTGCAGACACTTGCTGTGTGTCCCACTTATCCGTGGTTGAATTCGACCCAATATCGAGGGTACCGTCTGTCAGGGACTATACAAGCGGAGGACCAAAGGGTAAAATTGAAACAATTTATTGATACAGCCAATGCCAGATTTGAACATGCAAAGACAGTAAAGATATTCTCATCAGTGAACCTTTTTAATCTCCAGAAAGAACCGCCAGTTTGATATGCATTAGGCCACGGAACCCCATTTGATACAATTTCTTATCTCTGGGACCCCAATCTACTCTTTGCAATCTGCGTAAAATTTGGATAACTTGGCAACTGTGTAAAGTTAACTTTGACAGTGTGGACCCTGACGGATCCATGTGTATTTTGTACACTCTCAGAGTTACAGGCCTATAAGGGTCCATTTGGATCGCCGGAGCAGATGTTGAGAACCAGTACCGTTAAGGGTAAATTAACAGCACGCTGCATAGATTCATTTGGGGGTAAACCTATAGGCCTTTGGCCTGCATGCCCAGTGCAGGCCACAGTCCCAAGACACATGGAGTCTGATGGAACCTGGCCTCAGGGCCCATGCATGTTTTTTTGGAGAAGCTACTCTGTAAACAGCAGTGACCAGTGATCAGTGATGGAGTCAGGGGAAAAGAGGCTCCCACAGCGGGGAGCACGCAATGCAGCTGTACAACTGGGAAGAGTTGTTTTCCCTCGAACCCCACACAGACAGACTGGACACCCAAACGTTCCCTCGAACCCCACACAGACAGACTGGACACCACACAGACAGACTGGACACGCAAACGTTCCCTCGAACCCCACACAGACAGACTGGACACCCAAACGTTCCCTCGAACCCCACACAGACAGACTGGACACCACACAGACAGACTGGACACGCAAACGTTCCCTCGAACCCCACACAGACAGACTGGACACCCAAACGTTCCCTCGAACCCCACACAGACAGACTGGACACCACACAGACAGACTGGACACCCAAATGTTTGGAACTTTCTGTCACAGATTTGCATTCCCTCCAACTCCTAACACGTGCACTATTTGGAATTCCGTTGTGCATTGAAAGATGCATTAAGCATTAAGAGACAAAACAACCTTTCTGAACGTTATGTATTACACGTGTGTGTGTGTGTGTGCGTGCGTCACTTTATAAATTGGCTATTCTTTGGAAATGAAAAATAAATTCATAAAATTGTGAAACATTTTGAATCAATTTGAAAGATCTTCAGATGGGGGTCCATAGCCAAATGCATATCAAGTTGAGGCTCCTTGACATGAAAATTGAGAAACAATTCATTAGACTAGGTGTAATATCGGGAGGGATGGAGGGAGGCTGATGGCTCTCGTTTTGTCGACAGATGTGGAATTCAGTGAGACCTCTCCCTCACAGGGTTGGCCTCCTGTCTGTGCCATGTTTATAAACCAGAACTGGTCTCTCTCTGCGCCACAGTGGCCAACCGGCTCCTCACATCCAAGGGGCAGCTGGAACTGGGCCCAGACCAGAACGATCCGGAAAGCGCTAGTCTGCAGCCCGGTTTGCCATGTATATAGATCGTAATAGGTTCTGACGTCCTGCTGCCTGAACTGCTGTGCTGAACAGAGACTGTGCGCCCCCCTGCCTGCCCTGTCAACAAAGCACAATTAACGGCTGTTGTACCCAGAGTCATGTAAAGACACCATTACGTAAAAACCAGCCCCCTGAGACCTGATCCCTGTTGACGTGGCGGGCTTGTCCCTCGCTCTCTCTCACTGATGCTCTCTCTCTCTCTCTCTCTCTCTCTCTCTCTCTCACTTTTACATAAGTAGATTTCATTAAGCGGTTCTCAAAGGAGTTCGGGGGGTCCTTGGGAGGTGTTCCGGGGGTTCCCGACAAAAATGGGTAAGTTTAACCAGTACCACTTATAAGCTCTATTTAAAAACAATCACACTCGTGTGAAGAGAGGGGCACCCAGATTGTGGGGGTCATGTTGATGTTCTCGTGTCCATGAAAAATTAAATAAATGTATTACAAGTTGTATTTATATCAGCGAGATGACGTTGCTGATAATTTTTTAACCTAAACAAACCATAAATACTTGGCTGGCACGAATTACATTATAATTTACTAATGACTATTCAGATCATTTCTCTCTCCTCACCTAAAGTAGGCCTTAATCTACTTAATCTAACAAATAAGATCTCTTATGGGGGTCCCTGGCACCAAATCTTTTCAAATGGGGGGGGGGGGGTCCTTGACATTGAAATGTTTGAGAATCACTGAATTATAAGAGACTACAAACAGTGTGAATGGGCGCCCCAGGAAATGTGTGCGAGTGGTCCGAACTAGCCTTCACTTGTTATTCAGTAAACAAGATATACTGGGTTTTTACTGCCCTGACAGCTGGATCCAATGTGTGGGTCTCTGAATGGCTCTGGACCCTGAACAAGTGTTCTTGGTTCTTGGCTTGAGATGTGTGGGAAACCGAGGAGGGGTTGTATTGGTTAGGTGAAAACTGCCCAGAAATTATGGCAACCATGAGACCCTTTTGTAGTTTTTGAGGGGCGCTAGCCCCTCCTACAGGTTTAATGTTGGTTTTTAGTTCAATGTTTGTTTTAAAAACGCCATTGACAATGAAGATAATTTAATGTTTGTTGTATCACCGTTTGTTTTACATCATCATTACATCACCTAATCATAGCAACATGAGTTAGACATTAATATATGTTTCAATTATAAGATGATAAGAGTGCCCCTCACTGATAGTCTAGTATAGTCTTGTTTCTTGGGTATTCAGGGGAAACAGTTAAAGTAACTTAATCTCCACTAGTAAGTCATGTCATTTGAATGTGCTTTTGTGGTTACGTATGGATGCTGTAATATTCTCATACGTACAGTACTGCATACAATAAAGCAAATTTGCAATTAACTACAGTGTAAACCATTAACCCTACCCTGTGTGTTAATGAACCTATCAATTCTAACCCTTTCCTTATTATGAGAGCATTATATCATCCTTCAAACTCTGTTGAAGTGGTGCCTAATGCAGCATAGCGTTGCCATCTACAGGCGATTTTAGGCAAGTACAGTCTACTAGGTGTCATGACAAAAGAATCTGTGATGTTGACCATTTTTTGTCTCTCACACGGTATATAATTTTTACTGCATAATTTCCAATTCAAAAGATTACAATAAAAGTGATCTAGTTCGATCTAAAATATCTTGGGTAAAGATCTGTATTGTATCAATCAAGCTATTTGAACATTTTAATTAGCCTATAGTGCATTGTTCTTGCCGCAAACTATAAAAAAACATGAAAGTAGGTATAGTAGCTATTTTAATTTAAGAAATAAAACAATAAAAGAGGATAGTTCCAGTTAAATCTGCCTAAAATGGTTATGAAGCATCAACTGACAATGGATGCGTAAGAAAATAAAGGGCCGCCTACAAATTGACTACAGTTCTCAGCCTTAAAAATCTCCTAACGACTACATCTTCCTTTACACATGCAGCCGCTACCTGGCACATGATCAGCGTCACATTGGATTTTTGTCATTCTGTAGGACTTTGCAGGGGCAACAAAAGAATCAGCGAAAGTGGTCGTTTTTAAGAAGTTTGTTGGATGATCATGACATCAACGTTCCCAACGTTGGTCGGAATGGTTATTTTACCCCTTTGTGGTCAGTGATCTGGAGGATGTGACTGGAGGGTGGCAGTCCAGCCCCCTGACCCTGACCTGTCCTGGGACAGATCCATGCAGACAAGCATGGATCATGCATGCATAGCCTGAGCCTGGGGTTACAGACAGGTTCATCTTAATAACTCTGAGAGTGTACAAAATGTACACATTTGAACACTCTCAGAGTTAAAAAAGGGATGCAATTGAACCTTGGCCGCATAGTATGTGTGATTACTGTGAATCCTGAATACACCTCTGTAACTGTGAAACAACAAAGGGGATGAGAGGCAATGAATGGTTACACAGACAGACAGACAGACAGACAGACAGACAGACAGACAGACAGACAGTACATGGCTACAACATTCTTCATGTTAAATGTGCAAGGAATAAAACAAATTAGATATATACATCTGATAATATACTAATATGATAAGATATAAAGTATGCTTCTTTGCAGATACGACTGTATTGACCTTATGCACACCGCTGCCATCTTGCCAGCAAGGTGCTAATAAAACGTCTGGGTTTCCGAGGCTAGCAACTATAGGTGCAACTTCCCATTGACAGCCCATTCATCCAAACAGAACGGTCAAACTCACTAACATATTGCCGCTGTACGAAAAGCTTGAATTATCCTCTTACTATCTGCCATGTGTTTGTTTCATAAAAGATGATTATTTTTCTAAGTGTCAGAGTTTGGAAGCGCTCGTTATCAGTAAAGCAAACTACTGCTGCCTCTTGCATTATGTGCACATTCAAAACAGGTGGTACGCCTGGGCTGTTGAGTGATATTCAACGAGCACTTCCAAACTCTAGCACTTCACTTGCCTCCTTTCTGTCAATTTCTTGACAGAAAAACATTTCTTCAGTGGCTTTTAACTTTGCAGATAGAAAGAGGATAATTCAAGAAGCTTTTCATACAGTGCAATGTTGGTGAGTTTGACGTTGTTTAATACAAGTAGAAGTAGATAGGACTTTTCTGTTTGGATGAATGGGCTGTCAAGTTACACTTAGTTAGCACCTTAATTGCTGTCAAGATGGCAGCAATGTGCATAAGGTCAATAGCTACTGATAAAACTTTTAAAATAATTTGTCTAATTGTATCACACTAAATATAACATAATGCCTAAATGCCATCTGGCATGGGCATCTGTTCAGTAAGGTTTCTCAAATAATGCAAAAATAGAAGCACTGATTGATTGTCAACATAATGGGGAACTGAATTTAACACACCTGTCATTCAGGGCACCAAGCCTCTTGTTTTGTACAGGGTACCAATAACAACAGTGCCTAAAAAAATAAAGGAAATACAAACGGAAAGCATATGGTTAAAGGATGCATTTGAATAGCCCAAGTAATTTCCACTTGTTAATTAGGCCTAATAGCCTACGGTTGAAAAGTTTGATAGATACTGCAGGCTCTTTAGGAAGATTTTTTGTAATTTGTTGATGGCGTACGTGGTAACCAAGGCAACGGAAAGATGGGTTTTTCTCTCTCTTCATAATCTCTCCCATGAATGATCTCTCTCCTCACTCATCCGCTCACGTCACGTGTACTTACACATGCTCTGAGCATCAGTCTCAACCGATCGAAGGATGCCTGGAGGCTGGAATCATATAGGACTATAGGCTATGATTCAAAGACAATTGACGTTTACGAGTCTCAATCCCAGACAACATAGTGTCAACTGTCATGTCTGGGATGAATGTAGCCTGCCTATTTACAATTGTTAAAGGTCTATTTTTGCTTATGCAAAGCAACAGCAATAAATCATAAATAATTTACTCGATTCACGTTTTTAGCCTACTTTACTTATAATTAATTTTAAAGTGTATATACTTACCGGTGCCAATGTTGACTCTGGTCCCTGAAATACATAAAGAAAACGGTCGCGCTGTTTATTCATTAAAAGTAGCTTAAGTTGTAAACACTCAAAACGTGTTTTCTCCGGTAGCCTATTTGTGATGACAGATATTTTGCTGGCTAGACCATGCGACATTTATCCAAAATTACCGATTTATTGCACTATTATATTAACTGTTACAATACAAACAGACATATTATACAGGCACAAGCATCCGTCTCAAACCACACCACAGGCAGTGAACGGTGATGTTTGGGATTTTTCCACTCGTGGTGGATGGAAGAAAGAAGCAGGGCACGTTACGGTTGGCTGTGAGGCGTGAGCGGCTCCTTGCGATTGGCCACTAACGGAATATAAAGTGGGCGCGGTTTGCAAGGAGCCAAGGACCAAAACACTAGATGCCAAAACAAGCCTTTTTTTTTTTTAGCCTATATTCTGTCTTTTCTTCTTGGCTAAAACACTCCGATCACACCAAGTAGGCTAATCTTATGGCACTTCATGTCTTCATGTTCCCTGATGACATCTAGCGAAACGTATAGTATAATTTCATAAAATATAGATATCGCAGCTAGGCTTTAAATTATCCACACGTGTTTGTGTGGAGAATAGAATATATCAATTTACAGACAGTCAGTGGTGTTTTCTGACTGTCCACTAGAGGGGGGTGTGCTGCAAATGTGTCACAAAGTGACCCCCAGTAGTCCAGCTGAATGACATTCTGGTCTTGGCTGAACCCATACATACAGCGAGCTGCATTGTGCGGGCGGCCTAGGGGGCACGGCTCAGTCACTACACAGGGCATTAGCATGAGAATGGCGCGTCAGTGTAGTATAAAAGAGAAGGCCACACAATTTACAATACATCCCACCACTCTAAACAAGACGTAGGCCTATGATCTGTCCTCTGCTCCCGTTCCTCCTCCTCCTCCTGCTGAACGTGGTTCGTCCGCTCCATAATCGACCCTCTTCCTTTTTCCTCCTTTTTCTCCTCCTCTCTCCTTTCTCCTCAGCATCTCTCAGCCGCCTCCCTCCTCCTCGCCCTGCCTTCCCTCGTCACGGTGCTCGCCTTACTCCTGGCACGACTGGCTGACAGCATCATGGAAGAACCCCACACCTTCCTGTACTTTGCCTACGGCAGTAACCTGCTCAAAGAGAGACTCCAGCTCAAGAACCCCTCAGCCGCCGTCCACTGCGTGGCCAGGCTCTTGGTATGATCGCGCTATGCGTGGCCGCCCACACACACACACACACACACACACACACACACACGCACGCGTGCACGTGTACATGTCAATGTACATGTATGCATACTGGGGTAAACAGAGATTTAGAGCAAGTTGTGCAGTTGTTACACTGGCACACAAACCGAGACAATCCAACAGGATGGGAAACATATGGGGTGGCCATCATCATCTTCTCTGTGTCTCTTTCTCTATCTGTCTCTTCTTATCTCTGTCTTTACCTTCTCTTCTTTCCAGGATTACAAGCTGGTGTTTGGGAACCACAAGGGCCTTGCCAGCGACCGGTGGCATGGGGGTGTGGCGACCATAGAGACCAGCCCCGGGGATGAGGTGTGGGGGGTGGTTTGGAGGATGAACATGTCCGACCTGGAGTCCCTAGACAGGTACAGCTGAACCCTGCAGCTTCCACGCATGGCTTGGGAAAACGGCCAGCAGGGAATGACAACCCTTTCATGTGTCTGTGTGTGTTGACACGTGTGTGCAGTCAGGAGAACGTGAGACTCGGAGCCTACAGCCCCGTGGCGATGTCTGTGAAAACGCGAGGACCTGAGCTCAGCTGTCGCACCTACATAATGAACAGCTGTGTGTACGCCCCGCCCTCCCCACAGTACATGAAGGTAACGCCACCGCCTCCTGTTTCGCCTCTTTGAGCACAGTGCCATGTTCTCCAGCCTGATTTCACGTGTCATTGTCATCCTATAGTGTTTAATTTCCCTGAAACCTCACTCCCACTGTGTCATGATTTGTTGCAAACTCTTTCAGACAATATATGTTTTGGCAAGAAATTATGAATCTCTGAATTAGATTTAAGAGGATGAAAATGTATGGAAAGCCACATCACAGTCCACCAGTGACAGATGACAACATACATAGATGACATAATCATTTGGAATGAATCTCTGTCACCCCCTCCTTGTCATGGCAAACAGAACAATTGCTGTGGTGTTTGTTTCTGGTGCTTGCCGGCCGCCGCACTGAGATTGTTTTTGTATGGCGTAGATAATGGGGCTCAAGGGCACTAGGTCATGGGCCTTTTGAGCCTGTTTACTCATGCCCTTTACTCACCTTACTCCCCGAAGCTTCTGGATTGGTGGGTTCCAGCTAATATCTGGTTTCCACAGAGTCATTGCTTAAATACAACGTTGCATTAGTCAGTGATTCACAAACATTTCCCCCCCTAAACTGATAGCTGCAGAACGCCATTTGAAAGGATTTTGTAAGCAAAGGAAAATAGCCCAATATACAAGCTAATATACAAGCTAATTTTGCTGGAGACTTCCTGGAATCCCCTCAAGGACCCCTGGGCGTCTACGGACCCCACTTTGAGAACCACTGAGTTGTGTGATCAGCCTGTCTCATCCTAGTGTTCACAGTTGAGTTCTGTGTGTGAACGAACGCTCGTTGCCAGGTTGTTCTTTTGCACGTCTGACTGCACCAGATAACACGCGGGCTTGAGAGAAAAAACAACAACAAAAAACAGAGGGCAAATGGGAGAGAGAGAGTGGCTTTGTGGCCAAAGCTTTGTGGTGTGTTGCACGACTGAGAGAGAGTCACTCATGTTTTTTTCAATCTGTGTGTGTGTGTGTGTGTGTGTGTGTGTGTGTGTGTGTGTGCACGTGCGCATGGTGTGAAGTGTGATTTTGTGTTAGGCCTAGATATAGAACACAAAGCCACATTTTAAGATTCAATTTGACATGGGAAGGGAATGCGGCATGGATCTGAAACCTGACCGGTTCTCTATAGGAAATAAAATTGTTACAAGTCCAGTACAAAAAGCAATATTAACTAGAACTGCACTCTGTCGAGTGCCTACTTGCTTGCAAAGTACTATATGTCGATCAGTGTCGGGTGGATTAAAGGAAATGCCTCTATGTATATGTAATTTGTAAATTGATTAGCGGTATACTGTGGTTACTTTGCGTGTGCCCCGTTTGATGCGTATGTATCGTAGCAGCATATGACGTCAGGGTATAACTGGTACAACTAGCTCTCAATGATGACGTAATAAAGATGTGGATTAAAGGACCCAAAGCCAGGGTGTAATTGGTTTTCGATGGTGACGTAATGACGATATGTTTTAGTGTCGGGAGGATTAAAGGTAATGTATACAGGTATGTAATCTGACACTGATCGTAGAAGTAGCGGTTAATAGCCAATAGACAACAACATTCAAAGTGTTTTGTAGGTAGAGCATTTATATGACAGGATCACAAAGAAAAGCTAAGCAAAACTTAGCCAATCAGGATGGAATATGACAAATATACTGTATGAATGGCAACTGTCACTATACATCTATTGCCAACTAATGAATATTAAAGAATATACAATCTATTGGAATCCGTAACTGCAAAAAAGAAGAAGATAATTGCTGACATTCAAATACTAAAGGGAATGAGGTAGAGGTAGAGAGTAGACATGCAGTTTGTTTTGAATGTTTTTGAACGTTTGCACTAATGTTGTGAGTAATGAGTAGAGCGAGTCTTTGATTGAACATCCTCCATTACCAGGTGATTGTAATGGGGGCTGCGCAGAACGGCTTGCCAGAGGATTACCAGGACAAGCTGAGAGCCATCCAGACCAATGAGTACAACGGTTCCTTGCCTGTGATGACGGACCTGGACCGGGCAATGAAGAAAGCCAAGGAGAAAGCCTACCGCCGTTCTGACGCCTGACAGTGAAACCAAACAACTCCGTGTTTGAAGATGGCATATTAGTCACCATAGCAGTGCGTTCTTGGGCCTATAGGGCTGGTCTGGTCCCAGTGCCATTTCTTTTACACTTCAGAAGCATTGTTGAAAATGTTCTGCGAAACTCCAAAGCAGCATTCTATTTTTGTGCGATTGCATAAAATCCTCATTACACTATTGGCCTATTATCATTTTGTAAACAAAAAAAGAGCAAATCATGTCTGGAACCACATGGGAATGGTGTAGCTTGGGTGTATATCTGGGACCTTGAATGGCCAGCCTGTGACATCAGTCATTTATGATTTATGTCAGTCAACATATTTATCAATCAAAACCAGTCAAAATCTGGTTTCAGGCTCAGCCCCATCCGAGTATTTCAAAACATATGCACACTGCGGCATCTTGCCAGCAAGGTGGTAGGTAACTAGTTGCAATTTCCCATTGACAGCCCATACATCCAAACCGAAAATTCCTATCTGATTGTATTAAACGACGTCAAACTCACCAACATTGCAGCTGTAAGAAAACCTTGTCTATCTGCAAAGTCTTTGTTTCATAAAAATCCATCGTAGGCATAGTATGAGCTACTTCCTGTCAAGAAATTCCTTGCAGGTGATGTTTTTGTGTTGGAGTTTGGAAGCGCTCATTTTCAGTAAACCAACCTCCTGCATTGATTACCGGTAAATTCAAAACAGGTGGGACGCAGGGCTGTCGAGTGATATCCAACAAGCACTTCCAAACTCACACTTAGAAGAAGAAAAATCACCTGCAAGGAATTTATTGACAGGAAGTAGCTCATAACATATCTACGGTGGATGTTTATGAAGCAAAGTTTGCAGATAGAAAGAGGATAATTCAAGCTTTTCATACAGCTGCAATGTTGGTGAGTTTGACAAACTTTAATACAATCAGATAGGACTTTTCTGTTTGGATGTATGGGCTGTAAATGGGAAAGTATACAGCTATAGTTACCACCTTGCTGGCAAGATGGCCACGGTGTGCATATGGTCAATAGTGGGGGTGCCGGGCGGAGGGAGGGATTGCAGAGGTACAGTATAGGCTACTGTAACTGGCTTTGTTCACGAGAAATTTGGCGCTGATCGGTCCAGTGTTTGAGATTCACTGCAGACTCCCAGACAGACAACAAGACTGAGCCTCTGACGGACAGCTGGACTCCTGCAGAGATGTGTTTGTTCCAACGTACTAAGAGTCTGACAGGCATTAGTCTGACACCCTAACCTAGCCCTAACCTCACAGGGAAGCCACGGGTGAGTTTTAACCGGCAACGCATGTCGGGAGCCATGGGTGAGTTTTAACCGGCAACGCATGTGTCGTGAGTCACGCGCATGTGTCGTGAGTCACAGGTGAGTCATAACCAGCCTGGCTGGTTAAGACTCCCCTGTGGTTCCCGACATGCTGAGGCCCATCAGGGCTCGAGCCCCAGCAGCAGTGCCTCCGGGTCGCTCAATTAGTCTTATAGTTCCACTAGTCAATGTTGGCGCTTGTTCAGCGGGAAGGGGAACTATGTGGAAGATTGTGAACCTCTGCATGAGTTACGCTCTCTGGAGTGAAATTTCTTACTTGAAAAGTACTTCTTACGATGAAAAGAAGCAGCTGGTGACTCCCTATCCCAGGGCAACAACATGGAGGGCAAATTGGCAGTACGGTCCAGAGGAGGAGAACTGCTATGATCACTACGGACACACACAAGGCCTAAATAATACATTTAAAATAAAAATGAATTATGAGTCGTCAGTCTCCATAGTTATGTATGTATGTACCGACATCACCTATTGCATAATAAATAGCCAAGTTCATACAGTACATACTGGTGTGGTGTAAACAATTCAATAATAATAATTATGCCAAGAGCTGAGCCTAACTATCTAAGATTCTGAATCATAGCTCTGAAGCATCTGTCTCAGCCCTAAATCAGCAAGGAATAATGTATCTTTAGTTGCAGCTGGCAAACTGTCCCTCATGCTGTAGATTTCTTAGGTAACGTTTACTTTATTTCACTTTAAATGTAATATCTCCTTAGTTGGCTCTCAACCTTTTAAATTTCAGTGACCCCCATACCAGTTTGATATGCATTAGGCCACATAATTGCCATTCCCATTTGAACCCAATCTTCAGTGTAAAATCCTCATTTAACTCTCGAGTGTACATATGGGTCAGATCAGGTCAGATCTACACAGCTGTAAGGGCCCATTTGGACCTGGTTGTTCCCAGCCAGACCTGAAGATGAGAAACAGTGTAATGTCTGTAATCTGTATGGCTTCACTCATTAGCTAAAAATCACCAGTAGCCTATAGCCCTAACAACATTATATTTTTAGACACTGATTTATTTGTAATAAAGATTATTAAAAATCGAAATAGTGTATCAAACAAAGCAGTTCAAGATCTGTAATCATCTTGTACTCTGAGCTTTTCTAGAACTACTTTCAGACCAGATTCCAAATGAGATCCTGGCTGTAAGAGATGTAAGCTGCCCTGCTATCAAATGTTTTGTGACCACTTTGATCTGACCTAGGAGTACCCTACATACTGTACATGATACTTTGTTTCTCCATTGAGATCAAACACATGGATTCAATTAAAGACATGAAGCAGGATGCTTTTAGAAGATACTCCACAATTTCCCCAATGGTTGCCACCATGTTTCCTCTCAGTCACTATTATTTTGGAGTGCACAGTGCCATGACGTCGTTTTCACCGAATCACACCGGATATTACTCTTTTTATCAGGGTCAAATGTAAGAATTAGATGTGTGCACCTGGTATGGTGTTTTGTGTTTTTTTAGTATGTGTACTGTATAAGCAGATTCAGTCACTTTCAATTTTCTCATGGTAGCCGGCCCTAAGTGGCCCAGCCGTATCATTGTATCATTGTACAACGGTGTTGTGTGCTGAAAATAGCTGATAGACAACTATGTGGCTATTTCCCTCATAACAAGTTTAACAATGATCTCCAAGCTCCTATCCAGATATAAGATGGACACTTCACTCAAGTCTCAATTAATGAAAATGAAATTTTGCCATTTTTTACTATTTTGAAAATAATTTTAAAATAATTCAACTATCCGATCTACATCTACACGTTGTGAGCATGTAGATCAGCAATTTTAACTCTTTTAAAAGGTTATTTAAAATAGTAAAAAATGGCAAATAGGTTTAGGGATAAGGGTTTAAGGGGAGCCCATTGTCTAACTCCCTTGTATTTTTGAGGGGAGCTATAGCCCCGCCAATGTTTGGCTTTCACTCGTGACATTATGTGGCTTTGCTTTATGTTTGATTTAAGCAGGAGCACCAAAGGAGGCATTCAATGTGTTGTTAAAATGTTTCAGAAATATTCCAAACTTCTTCAATATGTTCATGATTTTTTTTTAAATAGCATCTGCAGTCACACAATTGAAGCTGATATGTATATAGGCTTAAAGTGGATAAACTGATTTTGATACTATATTAACTAATTTACCTGGGGGCCCTTGGAACCCCATTGTTCTATCTCTCTAGTCTAGACCATGTTGGAGAGCTCTGCCTTTGCAGAATCCTCTTGAATCACTTGAGTCCATTTCGTAGTTGTTTTGCTTCCCCGCAGTTCCTGGAGCCGTTTGCGGTTAATTTGCCTCCTTTCCTCGTTGACTGGATAGTAGTAGAATATAACCAAGCCAACCACAATGAAGGCGATGGGCACAGCAGAGATCAGCAGTTGCAGTGTTAAATGAACCTCATCTGGTTGTGTGCAGCCTCGAGTAATGTAGCCTGCAAAATATAAACTCAGTGTGGAAATGCCCACGGAAAGTCCAGAGCAAAACTTCCAGAGGAAGACGTACAGTGAGTAGAAGATGGCCTCGTGTCCGATGGAGTCAGGGTGGTGCACCTCAAAATCATCGATCACGTCGGGAAGCATCGACCACGGCAACAGTATGGCTGCGCCTATGCTCACTCCAGCACCAGAGGAGATGATGTAGGTGAGGGTCAGGTTGCTCTTCACGCACACTAACAGAATCATGAAGGGCACAGCACAAGAGTTTCCAGCATAAAAAGCAGTCTTCTTCCCGAACCTAGTCAGGAACCAATGCCAGAAGGGGACGCTCAAGAAGGCGGAGATCATGGTGACCAGTAGAATGTTCTGGAAGTCATTTCTGAAGCCCAGTGTGTAGGAGCAGAACACTGCAAAGTTTCCCTCCAGGAGATAGAACGCCACTGCTGTTAAGAGGACGCCCATGTTTAGTATGGCAAAGGGTCCATACCCCATAACCCTCCTTATTACTTGGAAGAAAGACATGGCCTCGGACCGGCCACGACACGACTCACTTCTCTCTTTCACTCCAAAGAAGAGAACTATGGCACCGAAGATGTAGATGGCGCTCATGGTACACGAGGCCATCATGTAGGCAGTCTTTGTGTCCTCACTAGTAGCATTGGCGGCAAGTATAGAGGTAGAATTGTTGAGTTGCTCTATGGCATCATTGGATACAGGGATGCACGGTGCACTGGCCATACCCACTATCTGTCCCTGGACAGCCGTACCGATCAACATGGCCAGAACCTCCACAGTCATCCTGTAAGAACTGCACGAGTCTCTCTCCTTCTGCTCTGAGCTGACAAACATGGTCAGGGTAGAGTAAGGCACATGAAAGCAAGTCTGTAGTGTCTCAAAGAGGCAGTAGAACATCACATACCAGATGACTTTGCCGTGATCTGCAAAAGGGGGAACGTACCATAAGAGGAAATATGCCACCACAGCGAACGGCGTAGACAGCAGAATCCAGGACAGCATGTGCCCGAACCGCGTCCTTGGGCTGCGGGACACGAGAAAGCCTATGGTGGGATCTGTTATTGCGTCCCACGCTCGGCCTACAAACATGACTATGGAAGCGTGGAGGGGGTTCAGCTCAGCCACGTCCAGTAGAAAGATCTGCAGGAAGAAACCCAGGGCAGTGTCTGTGATCTTGAAGGGCACTGAACCAATGGCAAAGCACAGTTTATTGCATATTGACAAACTGTTCCTTGGCTCATGCTTCCCATCAACCTCAGTGCCATCACCTGAGCTGACACTGCCATCTGAGCTGACCACCTGTTTATACTCATTTTGGACACCTCGATCTTCCTTGGCCATAATAACTTATTTATGCCAGAGCTGCTGTTGGATGGATGTAGACAGTTATTCTGTAGTCTAGCCAGTCAGTCCTTCTCTGTCCTCTGTTCTGTCCCTGTGTGAGTGTCTCTGCTTCTTTCTCAAGTTGCAGCCTGACATCTGAAGGAATTTCACCCAACCCTTCTAACACCTTATAGGGTGGATTGAGCATAGGTCTGACGTCACATACAATGCAAACTGTTGCCTAGTGTTTCCCAAATGCTCCCTTCTTTGTTGACTCAAGGGTTAATCACTGTAATCCCTAAACCGCAAAAAGACATAATGCTATCATTAGAGACTTCACTCCTTAATTATGACTAATTATTTAATTATTATATTCAGTATTCATGTTATTTGTGTATTACTTTAATATTGTATTGCTGGATTCTGAACTATCGCAATTGTAACTATTAACTACACATTATTATGATGTCTGAATGGGGTGCCCTAGCATGGAATGTAAACAAGGAAGATAAGGAGCCATCTGCATTAGTGTTCACTGGACTCTGTAAACTCGTTTTACTTTGGTGTCCCCATTTTGGGCATGGCTAAAATTGTCCAAAAAGTGGCCTAGCCGTATCATTGTATCATTGTACAACGGTGTTGTGTGCTGAAAATAGCTAATAGACAACTATGTGGCTATATTTCCCTCATACCAAGTTTAACAATGATCTCCAAGCTCCTATCCAGATATAAGATGGACACTTCACTCTGAAGTCTCAATTAATAAAAATGAAATGTCTTCCATTTCACAAACCCTTATCCATTAACTTATTTGCCATTTTTTACTATTTTGAAAATACATTTTAAATAGTTCAACTATCCGATCTACATCTACACGTTGTGAGCATGTAGATCAGCTATTTGAACTATTTTAAAGGTTATTTAAAATGGTAAAAAATGGCAAATAAGTTTAGGCAATTAGGGATGAGGGTTTAAGAGGAGCCCATTGTCTAACTCCCTTGTATTTTTGAGGGGAGCTATAGCCCTGCCAATGTTTGGCTTTCACTCGTGACATCATGCGGCAGCCAAGTCTCTATAGACTTTTAATGTTTGCTTTAAGCAGGAGTACCAAAGGAGGCATTCAATGTGTTGTTAAAATGTTTCAGAAATATTCCAAAAGTTTTCAAAAATGTGATGATGATGTTTATATAGGCTTAAAGTGGATAAACTGATTTTGATACTATATTAACTAATTTACCTGGGGGTCCTTGCAACCCCATTGTTCTATCTCTCTAGTCTAGACCATGTTGGAGAGCTCTGCCTTTGCAGAATCCTCTTGAATCACTTGAGTCCATTTCGTAGTTCAAGGTTGTTTATTAGTGTCTAATAGAAATAAATTAAAGATACCTAATAATGGAAATAAAATCCGACGAGAAGATACCAATTAATAGATACAAATAAATTATATCTATTTTATGATGATAATTAGAAAGGACTGTAAATAAATACCTTCAAATAACCCAGCAGTGAGACCAAATACCGTGCAGTATTTACCTTAAAAATGACTGAGTAGCCCTTTAAATTTTAAATGACAGTCACTGTACCAAAAAATTGAAAGATACCTTAAAAAATGATTTGGAGGCAGATGAAATAAAATTTAAGGTTTAACAATTATTTTAGTAGGTAGAAAGTCAATTTACATAGAGAATGTACTACATGGTTCAGAATATGATAGTATAATACATCAATATAATTTAGAATAATCAATTGTTCCAAGATGGATTCCAAATGAACCACTGAACTGAACCCCCTCTTCACAGTATTGTTCCAGGCTAAATACTGCAGATCACGTCAGATTTGTTGATATAAAGTTCATTGGCTGGAGATGATTCATGTCCACAATGTCAGATGACAAGATGCAGGGTTGGAGATCTCTCATTAGTCCAACGCATTGATGATGAGGATGGCGTAGCGACGTAGAGTTCATCTTCCTTAGTTCAGTCATTGATGGCCATAGACCGGGAAAGCACAGAGCCTGGCGTTGCTATGGCAACCTGTTGATAACTTCTTTCCCTGCACTAAGTTACTAGGCCAAGGTCAAACTAGACTGATAACACGACAGCTGCATGTTGAATTAAAAAACAGCGCCTACAGACAGTATCCTAACTTAATGACTGAGAAGATGCAGTATGGAGACTGAACAAGATATTAAATGGGACAGATGAAAACATATTTTGGCCATAAACATGGATGACATGACATTTACTGTATGATGATAAGGAGATAAGACATAAATGATCTAACAGTGTCCCCGAAGGGCAAAAGGTTTTACAGCAGGCTTGAAACATATATACATACATCAATCAAACCAAACTTATTGCTGCTGGTCGCAAGCGTGCGCTGCGCACGGCCTACTTGCATCTTCAGAAAATAATAGAGGGGGGGAGGCAGAGTTCGGGTGGGGGGTATTGACAGAGAGGAAGGGGGGGAGGGGGCACGGAGACATCACATCACATTACAATTTTTGTTGTATCGTGCAGGCGCAGAATGTACTTGGGTGGGGGGCAGGGCGGGTTGTAGGTCTGGGTGGGCATCAATAAAAAAAACACTAGGCACAGCCGGAAAAGCAGAATCTCGCGTAGGGGGGGGTGGGTTGGGGTGAGGTGTGGGTTTGATGTCCCGCAGTTCCTGGAGCCGTTTGTGGTTAATTTGCCTCCTTTCTTCGTTGACTGGATAGTAGTAGAATATAACCAAACCAACCACAATGAAGGCGATGGGCACAGCAGAGATCAGCAGTTGCAGTGTTAAATGAACCTCATCTGGTTGTGTGCAGCCTCGAGTAATGTAGCCTGCAAAATGTAAGCTCAGTGTGGAAATGCCCACGGAAAGTCCAGAGCAAAACTTCCAGAGGAAGACGTACAGTGAGTAGAAGATGGCCTCGTGTCCGATGGAGTCAGGGTGGTGCACCTCAAAATCATCGATCACGTCGGGAAGCATCGACCACGGCAACAGTATGGCTGCGCCTATGCTCACTCCAGCACCAGAGGAGATGATGTAGGTGAGGGTCAGGTTGCTCTTCACGCACACTAACAGAATCATGAAGGGCACAGCACAAGAGTTTCCAGCATAAAAAGCAGTCTTCTTCCCGAACCTAGTCAGGAACCAATGCCAGAAGGGGACGCTCAAGACGGCGGAGATCATGGTGACCAGTAGAATGTTCTGGAAGTCATTTCTGAAGCCCAGTGTGTAGGAGCAGAACACTGCAAAGTTTCCCTCCAGGAGATAGAACGCCACTGCTGTTAAGAGGACACCCATGTTTAGTATGGCAAAGGGTCCATACCCCATAACCCTCCTTATTACTTGGCAGAAAGACATGGCCTCGGACCGGCCAAGACACGACTCACTTCTCTCTTTCACTCCAAAGAAGAGAACTATGGCACCGAAGATGTAGATGGCGCTCATGGTACCTGAGGCCATCATGTAGGCAGTCTTTGTGTCCTCACTAGTAGCATTGGCGGCAAGTATAGAGGTAGAATTCTTGAGTTGCTCTATGGCATCACTGGATACATTGATGCACGGTGCACTGGCCATACCCACTATCTGTCCCTGGACAGCCGTACCGATCAACATGGCCAGAACCTCCACAGTCATCCTGTAAGAGCTGCACGAGTCTCTCTCCTTCTGCTCTGAGCTGACGAACATGGTCAGGGTAGAGTAAGGCACATGAAAGCAAGTCTTTAGTGTCTCAAAGAGGCAGTAGAACACCACGTACCAGATGACTTTGCCGTGATCCGCAAAAGGGGGAACGTACCATAAGAGGACATATGCCATCACAGCGAACGGCGTAGACAGCACAATCCAGGACAGCATTTGCCCGAACCGCGTCCTTGGGCTGCGGGACACGAGAAAGCCCACGGTGGGATCTGTGATTGCGTGCCACGCTCGGCCTACAAACATGACTATGGAAGCGTAGAGGGGGTTCAGCTCAGCCACGTCCAGTAGAAAGATCGGCAGGAAGAAACCCAGGGCAGTGTCTGTGATCTTGAAGGGCACTGAACCAATGGCAAAGCACAGTTTATTGCATATTGACAAACTGTTCCTTGGCTCATGCTTCCCATCAACCTCAGTGTCACCTGAGCTGAACTCATTTTGGACACCTCGATCTTCCTTGGCCATATTTATGCCAGAGCTGCTGTTGGATGGATGTAGACAGTTATTCTGTAGTCTAGCCAGTCAGTCCTTCTCTGTCCTCTGTTCTGTCCCTGTGTGTGTACAAGTCTCTGCTTTTCTCTCAAGTTGCAGCCTGACATCTGAAGGAATTTCACCCAACCCTTCTAACACCTTTTAGGGTGGATTGAGCATTGGTCTGACGTCACATACAATGTGCAACAAATGTTGCCTAGTGTTTCCCAAACGCTCCCTTCTTTGTTGACTCAAGGGTTAATCACTGGAATCCCTAAACCGCAAAAAGACATATGCTGTCCATTTTGGAACTCATTCTCATTCTCATTTAAATTCATTACTCTCTTTTCATTATATTATTGTCATCTGTGATATCAATTATTCATTCTCTCACTGAGAGAACCTTTCCACAACAGTTAGATTATTGGATTTTTTTAAGCACACACGGATGGACGGAGTGCAAAACATACTCTCTCCCCATGCTTTCGGCCTGGTGGAGACAATAATGCACTGATTTATTACCATTAGGCTTGATGACTATAGTAATGCTCTCCTGTCTGGTCCCCCCCGCCCCCCCCTACATAGAGCACAGATTAAAAAATTACACCTATTTTATCCCTGCATTGTTTACCTGTTAGTTTTAGAATAGATTTTAAGATGCTCCGGCCTACTTGTCCGCAGTGATTTTGTTATGTTCCCAGCAGGACCCTTAATTCCTCTGGCTTCTAAATGTTCCAGAGGCTTGCACAAAAAGGCATGGGGAAGCGGCATTTAGCCTTTTGGTCCTGGCCTTTGGAACAGCCTGCCGGAGGCTCTGCAGGTCACTGAATCAGTTGACATTTTACATTTTACATACAGTCCACGAGGTCATCTAATCTAACAGCATGCATATGACACTATAGCAGCCGTAAATGTTCCATGGCTGCTAATGGAACAATAGCCATATAGTGATACAACTACCGATAATACATAGAGAGAATGTTGAAAATGTTGAAGAGAATGTTGAAAATCTTTTTTTAACCTTTATTTAACCAGTAAAAGCCACACTGAGACTAAAGTCTCTTTTACAATCTGATATTATACTGGGCTGACTCCTCCCCTCCTATAGAAGACAACAAACCACTCTGCCACAATGAATGCAGTTACGTTTTATTCAGGGTTCATTACATTTCTTTATAAATACATTTCTTTAAATAGCCAGAAAGTAAGACTATTTGCAAATACTCTGGACCAGGATCTTTCTTTGTGTGTTTTGCACTTCCATGACCACAAAGCGACATCTCACCCTCTGAAATAAGAGTTACAATCCATTTAAAGCATTTTATAATGATACAACTCTTTGGGCTACTATGTGCAATGTCAGGGCCATGTTGTTTGCTTTACCTTTCCTTTGACTGGCACACAGTGTTGATGTGACCTTGAATTCTTGCAATTGGTTAGTTCAAGCACTGCATCTATTATGAATTCCCTCCCAAACACGATCTATTTGAAAAGGGATCAAAGTACTGAAATGATCACAAACAATAATCCTTCAAATGCATAATCAATTTCACACTGACTGGTGTCCCTATTTTGGGAAGATGTCCCGATTAAAATAAAAGAATGTCAGAAAAAAATAATATATAATCTCTGTTTGTTAGTATATTGGGCTAAGGGCCTATAATCACTCTTAAACCATACAGTATATATATTTTGTTGAACATAGCATGGTGTGATCTGAGTGTAGATCAGCTATTTTCACCAAATGTTCGCCACAGAATAGGGACGCTGACTTTCATGTGGTTATGTGAAAAAAAGGGGAAATCATTCTCATAGCTCTCTCATTTCAATAAGTGAATTCTCACGTGCTCACCTGAATAACTTTGTATCCAAAGGAGAATGAGTTGTAGATGAAAGGCTCTCTGGAATGTCTGTTGTTGTAGGAGTCCAAAGCAAAGCGCAACGCCTGTTCAGCTTCTCTGTCATTTTGCCCTCTGGCACCCTCAGAAGCCAGACACAATGTCAAAATGACCATGTATGCCAGCAACACCATCTTCTTCATTATCAATTTCAGTTCCAATTTGAGTTTCTGATCCTTGCTCTCTGCAACTCAAAGATGGAGTGAGAAAGTCGCTTAAAGCAGGAGGAGGTCGTCGTCGTCCCCCCCCCCCCCCCCCCTGCCATCTTTTGTAATAATTTCATGGTTTAATTTGTACCTCTATCAGTCGTGACATGGAACAATTGCGCTTGCATTAAACATGTAAACACGATAACATTCTCACATACAGTGGCTATATCAAGCACAAATTGAGGTGTGGCATTGTGCCATTGAGATTTTTAAACTGTGATAGTCATAATTATCTGTCTTTGTCTAATCGGGCTTACAGTTACAGAAGCCTATCTCAGTTTCAGATTTACTTAAGATATCTATGGCCTTTACTGCACTTTTTACTCTTTGTTTCTATAAAGTTCACCCTCACACAATCAGATTCATTCAACAACGCTCAACTGTAATGCCAGGAATTATTCTGCCTTGACAAAACAAAACAAACAAATAGGAAGGAGGAAGATTGACCTTTTCTTGACTTGGCAGAAGTGGATAAACATGCATTGACAGACAGTTCTCCAAAGGGAGGTGGTGATATCTTCATGCCAATTATCACAACTCCACAGACTAGCAGATTGTTAGAATTGGTAGATCATAATGGTATAATAATTTAAGTAAATATTTAACCAAAAGAAAAGTATATGGGCATCAATACTGATGCTTGTTGACTGTTGTAGATCTCCTGACAACGTATGAATTAGCTTCAGTGTACAAGTGTTCAGAATCTGATTAGAATCTAATTTAAATTAAATGTATTTATATAAAATGGGGTTTGTTGTCTAAAGATATAAGAGATACGCGAAATGTAAAGGTTTGAGAATGACTGTATTGCAGTGGTTTTCAACCAGTGGTCCGGGGACCACCAGTGGTCCTTGAGGGGGTTCCAGGTGGTCCCCAGCTGAATGATGGAGTTGGTAGCCTAGCTAAATTGTTTTCATTTTACGCTCTCAAGAGTTAAATATTGTTAAACATCTGCATTACTTAATTTACAAGTATACCCAATAATTAGAGAATGTAAATTAATTATTTTGATTTTGCCTGTTAAACTCTCCTATCGCACAAACATAAATACAGCATGGAATTGTGGACAAATTCTTATACATTTTATAACAAAATGCTTTGGTTTCGGGTCAGCAAGGCGAAATGTCATCAAATGGTGGGCCGTGGCTCAAGAATAAATAATGGGCCTTCCTTGATATGAAAACCACTGCTTTATTGAATGGCTAGCCTACACTCCAATCCGCTAGGTGGCGGCGACCAAGAAACCCACCCGTGTCTGTGATGCACTCCTTGCTATGGGGTAAAATGAAATCACGGAAGGGAGGCAAACAACAAAGATGGAGGCGGCGGTATTTATTCTGTCACTTGTGGACTGCTGTGCGCTGATTTTTCTGTCTGTTTACTTCGTATCCTTTACCCAGCGGGGGTCCTTCGTGCATGTCGAACTTGTGTTTAATAGCGAAGGCAAACCGAAGCTGTCACAGTGAAGTAGACTTGATTAAATCCAATCAACCAGTACACCACACCAGCTGCTAGCCGGGTTAGCCACCTATGCTACAAGTGTCAGTCACTGGTTCATATGATATAAATCAAGTGAAATATGTATTATTATTTTACCATAACTGAACAGTTTTGTCGCGTATTCATTATGGAGAGTTGGAGACAGTACAGCCCGTAAAAGATAATAAAAAAAGAGTACAAAATAATTATATATAGGCCTATATGTAACAGTATATATATTATGTATATATAAAATTAATATTTTCATTATATGATCCGACACATTTCTCTTAGGTTATGGGTGGAAACCTTGTCCAAAACAGTTTTTTATTATTATTAATACAATGATTTAAATAAATACTTGCGTGGTGAGCTTACATCTGCTATTTTACTACCTATAGGGCATAATTAATTTATTGGGTAAAAAAAGAGGGGATACGAGGTTTCTGCTCACAGCTGAGTTGTATGGTTCTCTTGTATGTTTGTAAAGCCTTGACAGCTGTTTCCAGATCATCACTCTGTCGGATCTGGAATGTGACTACATCAATGCCAGAGCCTGTTGCTCCAAACTCAACAAAGTAAGTTCAAGTCTCAATAACAATCAGTGTTCATTTTGTTGACCAATAAGTCGGCTAAGGTCAGAAGACTAAATAGGACTAAGACTAAATGGAGTGTTATTCAAAAGACTAAATCTTCCTGGCAAAATGAACATTGCATTAACACAATTAAGGTCCAATATTTCTACAATTGCTACATAACCTGTATAGCCAGTCATTTTAAAATTAAGTCTGCATGTGCATGCAGGCGCTTCGACTCTGGGAGTGCTTGAGGGCTGAAGCACCCACTGACACAATAGTAATCCAAATAGCACCCACTGACTGAAGGCTGTTTAGATGTATGGTCCGTCTGGTTGCCTTGGTGTTGCAACTCTAGATTCAACATATTAAAAAACAATCTAGTGTTGCAAAATGCAGCTACTATACTGTATCCTTACAGAAACCTTGGATTATACTCTTTGTATCTGTCATTTTCTTTTCTCAATCCACCGTAGACATGTTATGACTTATGAGCCATTTTCTGTCAATAAAGTCACTTAGTAAAAATCACACATAATGCAGGACGTTGCGTTATTGAAAACAAATGCTTCCAAACTCGAACAGACGGGGTCATGGGAGATTTCAATTGGGTTGCCAAACTATTTTCTTAGCATTTAATTGGTATTTATTCATTGGTCGGCCCAGAGTGTCAAGTGGCCAGTCCAGGCCTGGTTCTGGACTGTCCGTTTGTAATGTAAAGCAAGCATTTGCTTCTTATGCCTTTTACAACCACATACAAGTGTAAATTAAATTATTTTCTGTGCTTACAAGTACAGACAATATTGGGAATTGGGCCGTCTGGTTTTTCATCTAAAAAAAATGGCTCCCCTGGAAAAAAAACATCTGCGAACCACTGATTTAGAAGCATCTTCCATAGAACATGAATGGCCTCAGCTATTTCGCAAAAGGTTAAAAACCTCTATCTGCGATGTATTCAACTGGTTGGCCGTATGTAGAACAGCAGCAACATAGGTCATCATTTTACATACTTTAGGGGGGGTCTTCCTTTTATGTTTCACAAAGCAGTGGTTTTATTACGTGCGATTCCATTGTCTTTCCAGTGGGTCATCCCAGAGTTGATTGGCCAAAGCCTGTCTACTGTGCTGATGCTGGTCTCCATGCACTGGTTCATCTTCCTACTCAACATACCTGTAGCAGGCTGGAACGTTTACAGGTGAACGAGGTTATCTTGGCTTATCATTTGGCTTATAACTTAACTAAAATGTTCATACAACAGGGAATGAATGGAGACAGAGCCCTGTTGTCAAACTATGCTTCATGTAGCTATGTTCAATAAATATATATTCTAAATTAATTCTAAGAGTTGTCTCACTGAACTGTTATTGAGGGGAAAGCTTTAGCTGAAAATAGCGAATTGATGAGCTTAAGCTTTACCTGCAATACGGATGCTGGGGTTTCAGTGGTAAATAGTGGGGTTTCAGTGGTAAATAGTGGGGTTTCAGTGGTAAATAGGATGCTGGCATTGCTGGGGTTTCAGTGGTAAATAGGCCAACATGCAACGCAACGTAATGTGAGCCTGTATATTGTTGTGAGCTTGTAGATTGTTGTCATGTATCATGTAGATCATGTATAGAACCCTGGAGGACTCCAATAACCCATTTTGACCTGAGATCAGATTCTGAAAATGTCTTCTACATCCTGACAGTCAGTTTTTCAAAAATAGCAGACCTACAACACGCCTGGGTCCCTGGACCCATTACATTGAAAACCTATTTACATGACATCACTGTAGGGTTTTAAGTGCTTAACTTGCACACATTGTGAACGTGTGACCTATCAGTTAAAATGTCCTGACCACTTCAAAGTACTGACAGTGTTGGAAATTTCCCTTTTCCCTTTATGTCTACAATTGAAAAGATTAGAATAACTACATAATTACATAACTACATTGTGTGTTGGATTTGATTTCTTCTGATCATTGCTTATCCTTCAGGTATGTGAAAGTACCCCTGGGCAACATGGGGGTATTTGACCCTACTGAGATCCATAACAGGGGCCAGCTGAAATCACATATGAAGGAATCCATGATTAAACTTGGCTTCCATCTGCTTTGCTTCTTCATTTATTTGTACAGGTAAAAAAGATAGCGTTATTATCACAAAGTAAAATCAATTGATTAATCCTTTTTCTTACACAGTAAATCATAATTGCCAGGCCCTTACATTTCTTATTTTCTGTCTGCTGACCTGTCTGTTTCTCTTTCTCTCTCTTGTCCAGCATGATCCTGGCATTGATCAATGACTGACTGACGCAAGAAGAGTTTTAACCCAAGCTGCCAAATTCCAAACCCTTGGGTACTGTACATGCTCTATTGGGCCTTATGGTCCCGGTCTTGTGTGCATAAAGTGTCATAGAATAGTACTACAGGGAAGAGACCAGTTAGCTTATGTTTCATTCCTACTGAATAGTGGGTGTAGTCCTATTCTTCAAAAAAAAACGTATGCACATAATACCTGGGTCTAAGCCAGAGCGGTGTCACACTCCACTGCTGGATCTCAAATCATTGCTCAGCCCCTTGACCCCGACCAGAGAAATTGTATAATTGTAACTTCCGTGATTCCACAACTGCCTAGGGGTGTGTGTGTGTGTGTGTGTGTGTGTGTGTGTGTGTGTGTGGGGTCTGTTAATACTATTTGACCACAGACATCTTTTTGGCAAGGTAATTGTAATCAAATATCAGATGATTATCATTAAAGGCCACCTAGAGGCGGTTAGCCGAATCCATCAACGACCATAAACTCATTAATGACCCAAAAACTGCTAGCAGCTAGATGGTTCTTGCATCCTGTGCTCTGTTTTGCAACAGAACCTTCTCACAGCAGCTACTTTGACCAGTAAACAATGCAGCTGAACGTAAGAACATTCATTGTGGGTGCGTTTTATTTAGGTGATAATGTGCGTGACCGCATGGCCCGTTCGTGTACAGATAAGTTTCATGCTGGTTCTCCTAAAAATAAAACACATCCACAATTAACTATATTATCTTTGGCTGTGTTTACTTGTCCAAATTGTGATGAGGGTCCAATGGCAGAATTGTTAGAAATAGGGGAGACAAATACTTTTCAAGGAAAAAGTCTAATACCATTAACAACAACTACCTTGAAAACATTTTCATTGTTGAGATAGATACGGATATGTTACAAACAGCCAAGCCATACTATACTATATGATGAACTTTTGAATTCATGGGGCCTTTAAATGACTATCATGGCAAATGAGCTGTGGCATTTCATATCATGACATGTCATGTCACCGGGCAAAACGGATCATGTGAATACTTTGAATAAATGTGTTTGCATGTCTGTGGTCAGCATTGCTAGCAATGCACTGCTTTTCTGGGCCGAGGGAACGACAATCGCACTGATTCTACAGTATATGCCTATTTATGGTAAATACCTTAACTGCTATGAGCCTAACATCACAATTTATCCGACATTCAATTGCTGTTTTGTCAAGCATGTTTAGATTAAATCGTAATGTAGTGTTCACTTCTCTCACTACATATTTACCAGTATTTTGGAAAATGCCACTGCAGAAAGGTTGAGGTCAATTCACTTTTAGTCTGGTGCTTCCATTGGAGATCTCCATTCTCCACCTACCGATCCTCTGCGGACTTATTGCAAGATCATTTCATTGCTTGAATGGTGGGAACAGCTGCTAACAAAGCTAAGCCTACTGCTTTGGAAACCAATCAGGTTGCTGCTCCCAACAAGAATTGCCGCCTTGGATGTTAATGTAATACTTTTTTTGTTTGTTTTTTCCCGTCTAAATAATTAGTAAATGCTGCATTTAGCTTTATATTCACATGCACATTAACACACAGACGATGGAGAACCATGTAAGGTTCAGTGTCTTGCTCAAGGACACTTTGACACTATCCCAGGGGAAGCTGAGGATCTAACTGGGAATCTTCCGATTCCCAACTGGCCGCTCTACCTTCTGGAGCCACTGCTGCCCCATATTTTTTTAAATAGACTGACTTGCTTCTAATTCAGTTCCCAATTCAAGAAATGAATCGGCAAAATTCAAAACTAGATATATTTATTTTTGTAGCTGCAACCATGTAGCTAATGCCGGCCGGTCGGTCGGTCTGTGCATGTCCAATAGTCTCTAATGCAAGCTGGTCGCAGTTTATGGATTGTGTGCCTGTTTATTATTCATATTTGTTTTTACAAATAGTTGAAAATAAAATTGCAGTACTGTCATCTTGTGAATTGACCCAACCCTTTGGTGCAGATTTGAGTTGACTTACATTTACTGAAATGCTTTTGTATCAGAAGGTTTATTTCATAATGTCTGGTCCTGTGTTTCTTTTGAAGGTGATCATTTCGATTGGTACAAGGGCTCTCAGGGGATCGCATGCAGTTAATTGGGTCCTTGTGCTTCTTATTTTTACAGTCCAGCCACCACGGCACAGTACTGTATATGAACCTGTAAACCGGTCTCAGTTTGTATGATGAAAGCCTCATCTAGCAGAGGTTCTATGACCATTGCATTGGTTCATATTATACTGTAGTTATGTGCAAACTGGGGGGTTTTGATGTTGACATTCATGTTTACATTAACATACGTTTCTGACATGAGTTTGTTTTGGGGGTGTTGGGGAAATGTGGAGTTTCTTAAATAAACATAAAAAAATAAGTTTGCATTGCTCTTCTTTTTTCTTTCTAAAGGGATATTTCACTTTCAAAAAAACTTTTTGTCATTTTATCGTATACTCTTTTCTTTTGTGAACACCCCGGGCAGTTTTTAAGTTGCTCGATTCAGTATTTAGAGAATTGATATTAATGTTAGCATGATTTTCTTTAGCAGGGCCATTCAAGCCTCAAGCGGAGCCTGCGGCACCACCAAGGGCAAGGTGGAGCCTGCGGAACCGTTGCGGCTTGAGAATCCACCACTCCTGAATAAAGTGCCTGGTGCTGGGAGTCTGGTGCAACGCACAGGGCCTGACCTGGTGAGAGCAGGAGTGGATCTGGTGAGACGTAGGAGGGGCCCGGACAGGTGTCAACCCACAGAGCCTAGTCCTTCCATGTACCTCCCAGTCCCGGCAGAGTAGTTCAGGAGGAACGGATTGTGTGGCCCTGGTTTTTCCCTAATGGGACTTATCGAGGGTAGCTACTGGGACGTAAGTCGGGACTTGATCACCCCGGCTGGGTCACCTGAGTGAGGGGTATGATGTTGCGAGACCCGAAATCCCGATGACCTTGGGATACATCACTGAGGATACGTCCCAGGTGCATCCATTTATGTATGTATTTTGTTATATTATATAATGGATCCTTATTCTTCTCATTTTCAAATTAGATTAATGAAAAAAGTAATTGAAAAAACATGGGCGCCTTCACAAAGGACAATATCGGTCAACAGAAACTTATTTTTAAAGTGATCAGTTGCCAGATCTTGAATGTGTAATCAATCACAAGCTTGTGAAATTGATTATAACTTTAGAATCATATCAGATTTTATATTTATGTAGTTACCTCATTAGCTGACTATTCACCAGCCGTTCGTTCCGGGGAATGGACTTCTCACTTAAGTCAAATAGTAAACATTATTGTCTCACCAGGCCAAAGCAGCAAACATTGACAACGTTTCAATGTATCTGTCACATCTTCGTCAGGATGACCTGACGAAGATGTGACGGATACATTGCTACCTGTCCTGCCTCTGAGATGCACCAGATTAGCCTACCACAGGCTTGAGGCGTGGTGGAACTCCCTTTTGCTTAACTAAATAATGCTTTACCCCAACACTGACGGAAACAAATATTTTATTGTTCAACTGGAGTGACATGCATCCACTAGACTCTAGCGGATGCATGTCACTCCAGTTGAACAATAAAAAACACTAGTGACTAGAGATATGAAGTCTGAATAATATTGGCAAATAAAAAACATTTTAGAAATGCTTTTATTGTAGGTAGTATAACATAGGTGATTATATCCATTTAATATATAGCAAGAAACAAACACAATTAATACAAGAAAGAAATACAAATTTGCCGAGTAAAAATCACACTCGTGTGAAGTGAGGTACGCTCTTATGATACATCATCATGCATGACCATACATCACATTCCGTGCTCAAACGGACGGACAGACGGACACATACACACCAAAGCTGTGCATAGGAGGGACTAGCGCCCCTCATAATTGGCTAACGGGAGGGTGAGTGGGAGGACCACGGCCACGTCACTCTGACTCAGGCATAAGAAAATCTGATACGCCCATATATAGGCATGTCACTATAGCTAAGACCGATGCGGTCATACGGCCATATACTGTGTGCAGTGTGGTTTACCAGCTGCACCAGGGCAGATTTACTGCATGATATTTACCTGTAGTATTATTATATTCTTGATCATCTCTTAATGCTTCTGTGTGCCATACTTTATAGGGTGATGTGACTTGGTGGCCTAACGTCACGCCATCGACCGTTTCCGTGACAACAATAAGGATGGAACTCTATCCACAGGGATTGGAGGAATGGACGACCTTAAACGTCTTCTCAGTGGCATCTCAGGAACGTTGGTGGAGGCTCCTAAGGTCAGTAGTAGCCAGGTACCCCTAGGGCTAATTTGACAGCTTGAGAATTAGGGGTGTGGCGGTGTGACTAGGTGCATGAAGGGCGTCATTTGCAAGTGCCTGAAATGGTTTGTATTGTGATGTCAAATTTCCCTGCACAAATCGGTGAGAGCAAGGTGTGTACTTCGTATGAAGTCAGATTCATGTTATAAATTGGTCGATTTTTGCAACACTTAAATATTGTTCTGATCAAAGGTAACTGGAGGGGAGGAAAGGAAGAGACTAAGACGAAACAAAACCAGAACACGATAACAAAAATAAGTGAAAGTAGTGAGCGCTTGATAGCCCAGGAGCTCTTCTTTGAACGTGCCTGTTGAGTAAGTCCAGTAGTGCCATGTGGAGCACAGTCTCTGTGCCTTCTTCATCAACAGTAGATGAGCCTCGTCTGTGGACATCCAAAGGCAATGAGAAAGTGACACTAAGAATTGAGGCTGGCGTGAACGATGAGCCTCCAATAATGATCCACCAGATGTTGATCTCAGCAGTGGAGCGCTTCGGCAAGTTCACCGCTCTGAGCTGGAAGGACGGTGAGCAGCAGAAGGTTCTCAACTACACAGAATACTACCTGGCCTGTCGTACAGCAGCCAAAAGCTTCCTAAAGCTAGGTCTTCAGCTGTACCATGGTGTGTGCATCCTGGGCTTCAACTCGCCCGAGTGGGTAATCTCTCATATTGCTGCTATCTTGGCAGGAGGTTTTGCTGTGGGCGTCTACACCACAAATTCTCCTGAGGCGTGCCAGTACGTAGCGGATAACTGCAAGGCCAATGTGATTGTTGTGGAGAACCACAAACAACTTCAGAAAATCCTCCAGTTCCAAGACCAGCTGCCCTGCTTGAAAGCCATCATCCAGTACAAAGGCACTCTCAAAGAGAAGAGACCAAATCTTTACACATGGGAGGAATTTATGGAGCTAGGACGCGATGAGCCAGATGCTCCACTTGATGACACTATTGCGAGCCAAAAGCCCAATCAGTGCTGCACACTCATCTACACTTCAGGGACCACAGGGCAACCCAAAGGAGTCATGCTAAGCCACGACAATCTGACATGGGCATCCTTCGCCCATTGCCGTCATGTACAGGCATGCTTGTCAGATGCCACTGAGGCTCAGGAGCGTGTGATCAGTTACCTACCCCTCAGCCACATCGCCGCTCAGATGGTTGACATCTGGCTTCCGATGAGGGTTGGCGGGGTCACATACTTTGCACAACCCAATGCACTCCAGGGCTCCCTAGTCGACACTCTGAGGGAGGTGCATCCCACATTCTTCTTGGGTGTTCCCCGTGTCTGGGAGAAGATGGAGGAGAGGATTAAATCTACCGGTGCCCAGTCGTCCGCCGTTCGCAGGAAGGTGGCCACCTGGGCCAAGAATGTGGGGCTACACACCAACCTCAGCAAGATAGAAAATGGAGATGATAGTCATGCGCCGATCACCTACCACATTGCCAAAATGTTGGTGTTCAACAAGGTGCGCAAGGCACTGGGTCTGGACTCCTGCAACAAGTGCTACACGGCTGCTGCCCCCATCACCATTGACACCCAGGAGTTCTTCCTCAGCCTGGACATCCCTGTGTACGACATGTACGGTATGAGCGAGTGTGTCGGACCTCACACCATGTCCAGGGCCGACACGTTCAGACTCACCAGCACTGGGAAGGTTTTGGTAGGGTGCAAGACGAAGATTCATGAACCAAATGAGGAGGGCATTGGTGAGATCTGTTTCTGGGGTAGACATGTCTTCATGGGCTACCTCAACATGCCTGAAATGACAAAGGAGGCCATCGATGAAGACGGATGGCTGCACTCTGGGGACCTGGGCAGAGAAGATGAGGATGGTTACCTCTTCATTACCGGACGAATTAAAGAACTGATCATCACAGCAGGTGGAGAAAACATCCCTCCTGTTCCCATCGAGGATGCTGTGAAGAAGGCCACACCGTTCATCAGCCATGCCATGCTGATCGGAGACAACAAGAAGTTCTTGTCCATGCTGCTCACTATCAAGTGCCAGATGAACGGTGAGACGGAAACCCCAAAGGATGAGTTGACACCTGAAGCTGTGGAGATGTGCAGGAAGCTGGGGAGCAAATCCATGCGTGTCTCTGAGATCGCCAGCGGGCAAGACGATGCTGTCCATGCTGCCATCCAGGAGGGAATCAACCAGGTCAACGAGAATGCCACTTCCAACGCCCAGCGCATCCAGAAGTGGATCGTCCTGGACCATGACTTCTCCATCACCGGGGGAGAGCTTGGTCCTACCATGAAGCTGAAGAGATCAGTGGTGCAGAAGATGTACAAGAACCAGATTGAGAACTTCTACAAATAGGTTGGCCATCCCAGTACTCCCAAACAACCACCTGCCTCCCAAATAGAGCTGTGTGCAGTACATGATTTAAGTAGGTGCCATTCCCCATGTTAGCTAAATGTCCAAAATGCCCCTTGGTAATGCAGAATTCAACTTGGATAGACGTTTTACTTTTGTAACATCAGTGAAGAAATTGGGAATTAAAAGCAGAGACAGATATATACCAGTGGAAATACATACAACATGCATTTGCATTCTAATCTCTATAATAACCCTTGTCATACATACCATGCACACTACTGTTGTTTGTAGTTGGCAGCTTACATTTTATTTATATACTTATGGCATCGCTCGATAGGTAGGAGAGGTCAGCTGTCAACAAAATGGGTCTGTCTTTTTTCAGGTTTAATCTCTCAAATTGACGTAAACACCAAAGAATTACCTCAAATTTTTTTGTTTTGATTTTTTCCATTAACATTTTTATATTCTTAGTATTATTCGTTTTAATTGATTTTGCGCTGAAATTGTGCCTAAATAAATATGATCATGTTGTAAACTCTAATTACTGGACCCTCGTCTGGTTCAGACAGACGGGTAGTGTGTGCAGGCTGGGTGGTGTGGTTCAGACAGACGGGTAGTGTGTGCAGGCTGGGTGGTGTGTGTGGTTCAGACAGACGGGTAGTGTGTGCAGGCTGGGTGGTGTGTGGTTCAGACAGACGGGCAGTGTGTGCAGGCTGGGTGGTGTGTGGTTCAGACAGACGGGTAGTGTGTGCAGGCTGGGTGGTGTGTGGTTCAGACAGACGGGCAGTGTGTGCAGGCTGGGTGGTGTGTGGTTCAGACAGACGGGTAGTGTGTGCAGGCTGGGTGGTGTGTGGTTCAGACAGACGGGTAGTGTGTGCCGGCTGGGTGGTGTGTGGTTCAGACAGACAGGTAGTGTGTGCCGGCTGGGTGGTGTGTGGTTCAGACAGACGGGTAGTGTGTGCAGGCTGGGTGGTGTGTGATGATCTGGTTGAAGTATTCCTTCTGTACAGCGACTGCGGCCCAGGAGAACATATAACGAGACACGAGGCAGTATCACAAAATGTATTACACAACAGGGAACATATTATAGTGCTGGATCATAATGATGTGACAATAACATATGAGACAAAATAACGTGCCTACTGCAGCAAGGCTGACCTTGCTGCATGGCGCTGAGATGTCTCTCGTCTATAAAGTATGTACATGTACAGTTCAGGCAGTACACAATACATATCAAGTACACTGTATCTCAAGTTCAAGTACATAGACGATGTACATGGGCAACTCATGATTATAACACCGTAGACCCTCTTAAACCCTCTAGACTAAAACGGGACAGAGCTTTCTCTGTATTTTGCTTTTCTACACAATCTATACCTACCAAAAATTGCCAATCTCACAGCGCGTCGTGTTGCAATAGCTTATGTTCCCCCCAGAATATAGAAGCTGTGGTTCAAGTGTTTATAATCAAACTCTGAGATTATCCTTAGATCTTTATTGAATGAGATTGAAGATCTGTTTTCTTCTCTTCTCTCCATCTCTCTCTCCCTCTGTTACAAAACATGTTTACATATGCATTAATAGATTTTACCTTTAAAATGATCCCTTTTAAACCATAGTAGCAAGACCCAGACCCAACAATGGAAAGAGACCCAAAAATTTAATATAAAAATGATCTTTCAATTGGAACAGATATTACAAAGATCCAGGCTTTACAGTAGCATTAAGTCCATAATAAAAAGTCCGTCCTAGGTCCTGGATAAGGTTGCTACCCGTGAATACACAGTTTATAGTCAAAATTACGCAATATTGTTTATCTATCGTGATTGGAGGAGTGTTGTCCACACGTTGGCGGTCAGCTGGCGGGGACCCACATGGAGGCGAACATTGGCCACCTCGGACTGGCCCAACGAAGTGATGAGGGTGGCTCATATCACTCTGTTGTGCATTCCAAAGGCTTGATAAAGAAGCTGCAGCATTAAAGCACTTTAATCCAAAAATAATATGACAATATCACGCCTAACTGGAGAGAAGATGCTGTATAATGAATAAATGATTCAGGAATATGTAATATTTGTTAGGCACAACAGTCTCAAACCGGGGACAAACATACTGTATAGTCACAAACATAGGGCACAAAACAACAAGCAGCTATAGGGGCTAGGTCAGAGTTAAAATTATAGGGACAATGTGATATGACACCTTAAATGGGGAACAGGATGGAGTCTAAACAGACAAACATGATATGGTGGTATGACCAACTTGATATGGTCACTTGCCCTCTATAATAAAATTACAATATGTTATTTCTCCGTTGATGTTGATGATGTCATATGTCCATGTGTGGTCCAGCCCTATGGAATGTATGGAATGCACATACTAATAAAAAGTAAAAACTATTTAAAATATTACTTTGATGCTCATATTAACCTTAGGAAGTGTTTTTTATTAGCATATGCATTCCATAAAGAGTGCACGCTCCCTCTCTCCATATTAACCTCTGTACTTTTGTCAAATTGTTATCAATCAAAATCATGTCCCAAACAACATGCATTTAGGAAAGATCAAAGTAAGGTTTAAAACAATGCAATATGACACCAACTCAGGACTCGCCCATCACTCCATCCTTATTTTGTGATAAGATACATATGACCTTCATAATACTGTTAATCACGGTTAAAGGGGAATACCACTCATTTTCAACATATTACTGTCATTAATATACCTTTGAGCTGCTGAAATAATAATAAAAAGTCCCCCCCATTCTGTGTTTCCTAGAACTGGAGGAGATTCACCATGTTAATGATTTCTTTCAGACCTCCAGTTCTGAGGTTCTATTATTATCTTTATTATTTATAACAGCTCAACGGTATATTAATCACATGAAATAAAATGTTGAAAATGAGTGGCATTCCCCTTTAATGACTGAGTCCCTGTTAATTACCGAGTCACAAGTTTTTAAACAACTTAAAATCCTTTTGATGTTTTTGACCATTTGACCTACCGGTATTTCTTTTTTTTTAAACCATAAAAATGACATGCTGAATAAGTGCAGCATTTGTGTTTACATTTGACATCTTACAATAACTGCATGAAATCTATCTCTATCCGTCTGTAGTTCACATACAGCATGATTTTTTAAATTTATTGTTTGGACATGGATGCATATCATTTCTTGGTGTTGAGAGTAATATGCTTACGTAATCATTCATAGAATCTTAGTGGAGTTATTGCGAACGCAGTGATTGCGAACGCAGTGAGCACTAACTATGAGACCTAGCAGATCATTGCGAACGCAGTGATTTCAAACGCAGTGAGCACTTACTATGAGACCTAGCAGATCATGTCTGTGTGTCTGTCTGTCCCGCTTTTGTGCCCATATATGGAGCTGTCCCGCTGTTACGTCACCATGACTCAGCCATAACCATATAAGGAGTCCCCAAAGCAGCTATACGTCCAAAACCCAAATATGTACGAGCTGCGTTCGCTTCCCGCGTTTGCGCGTCTTACTGGTGTCTGTCTGTCTGTGTGTCTGTCTGTCCCGCTGTTACGTCACCATGACTCAGCCATAACCATATAAGGAGTCCCCAAAGCAGCTATACGTCCAAAACCCAAATATGTACGAGCTGCGTTCGCTTCCCGCGTTTGCGCGTCTTACTTGTGTGAAGACCAACATCTTCAATTATACTTCCTGAGGGAATGCAGTGCCTGTTTTCGGCCAATCAGCATGTTACGTATTGTTTTGTGTTCTGACCACTGCTATATAAGGGATGTTTTGTGTTCTGACCACTGCTATATAAGGGATGACTTTGGAGACTTTCACATTCTGCTCACAATAGCAATAATAAGAGTGGAAAGAGTGAATGTAATGCAGTAAGAGAACAGAGATCTGAAAGCAGAAAATAGCCAAATATAGTACCAAGAAGTGGAGGCTCTCATTTAAATGTGTGACGGTATGACCCCAGTGGCCCAAACTACTAATCAGGCTCTACCATCCTTACCTACGCGGAAGGTCCAGAACACAACTTACATGTCAATACCTATTGCAAAGACACCTCGCCTTTGGACATCCAAGGGCAATGAAGAAGTGACATTGAGAATGGCGGGGTCTGGCATGGCTGCTGAACCCCCACTAACAGTCCACCAGATGCTCACCTCAGCTGTGGAGCGATTTGGCAATGCCACCGCTCTGGGCTGGAAGGACGGTGAGCAGCAGAAGGTTCTCAACTACAGAGACTACTACCGTGACTGTCGGACGGCAGCCAAGAGCTTCCTCAAGCTTGGTCTGGAGCGGTATCATGGTGTAGGCATCTTGGGCTTCAACTCCCCCGAGTGGGTCATTTCAGACATTGCTGCCATCTTGGCAGGCGGGTTCTCTGTAGGCATCTACACCACCAATTCTCCTGAAGCATGCCAGTATGTAGCAGATAACTGCAAGGCCAATGTGATTGTTGTGGAGAACCACAAACAGCTTCAGAAGATCCTCCAGGTGCAAGACCAGCTACCCCACTTGAAAGCCATTATACAGTATAAAGATACTCTAGAAGAGGAGAGACCAAATCTTTACACGTGGGCGGAATTTATGGAGCTGGGCCGAACCGAGCCAGATGATCCACTCAATGACAGCATAGCCAGCCAGAAGCCCAGTCAGTGCTGCACGCTCATCTACACTTCAGGGACCACAGGGCAACCCAAAGGAGTCATGTTAAGCCATGACAATCTGACATGGTCAGCTTTGGCCCAGAAATACCACGTGGATCTGCCAGACGCCACAGAGGCCCAGCAGAAAGTGGTCAGTTACCTACCCCTCAGCCACATCGCCGCTCAGATGGTTGACATCTGGGTTCCCATGAAGGTTGGAGGGGCCACCTACTTTGCACAGCCGGACGCCCTCCAGGGCTCCCTGGTCATCACTCTAAAGGAGGTGCGTCCAACATTCTTTATGGGCGTACCGCGTGTGTGGGAGAAGATGCAGGAAAATCTGAAGGCCGCCGGTGCCCAGTCGTCTGCCGTTCGCAGGAAGGTGGCCACCTGGGCCAAGGACGTGGGGCTGTACACCAACCTCAACAAGACAGACCAAAACGGAGCAGTTGGTCATGAATCTCTCAGCTACCGCATTGCCAAGATGCTGGTTTTCAAGAAGGTACGCAAGGCACTCGGCCTGGACCACTGCTTCATGTGCCACACAGGTGCTGCCCCCATCACCAGAGACACCCAGGAGTTCTTCCTCAGCTTAGACATACCACTGTACGACGTGTACGGTATGAGCGAGGTTACGGGACCTCACTCCATCTCCAAGGCCGACGCATTCAGACTCAACAGCTGTGGGAAGGTGATGCCCGGGTGCAAGACAAAGATTCACAACCCGGATGAGGAGGGCATCGGTGAAATCTGCTCCTGGGGTCGACACATCTTCATGGGCTACCTAAACATGCCTGAAATGACAAAGGAGGCCATTGATGCAGATGGCTGGCTGCACTCCGGTGACCTTGGCAAACATGATGAGGATGGATACCTTTTCATAACCGGACGCATCAAAGAGCTGATCATTACAGCAGGTGGAGAGAACATACCTCCTGTTCCCATCGAGGAAGCTGTGAAGAAGGCCATACCACTCATCAGTAATGCCATGTTGATTGGAGACTACAGGAAGTTCCTCTCCATGTTGCTCACCATCAAGTGCCAGGTAGAGGGTGAGACGGGCATCCCAGAGGATGAGTTGACACCCGAGGCAGTGGAGCTGTGCAAACAGCTGGGCAGTGAATCCACACGTGTGTCTGAGATTGCTGGTGGCAGAGACTGCGCTGTACATGCTGCCATCCAGGAGGGAATCGACAAGGTCAACGAGAATGCCACCTCCAACGCCCAGTGCATCCAGAAGTGGATCGTCCTGGACCATGACTTCTCCATCAACGGGGGAGAGCTTGGTCCTACCATGAAGCTGAAGAGATCGGTGGTCATGAAGATGTACACGGATCAGATTGAGAACATTTACAAATAGGTAGCCAGCCACCCCCTGTAACTCCTAACAATCCCCTTGCTTCCCAAGTTGATCTGCATGCTAGGGATGTAACAATATTACAGTGAGCCTCTCAATATCATTGGGCCTGTGACGGCATCCAACAATTTTGTCGTTAATAGGATATCACAATAACAAATATGTCGAGTGAATACCATAAGTATTCAGCAGCGAAGTAATGAGAGTGAATTCACAGCCTACCTCTAGCGTCTCTCTCGCTGCACTTGGTTATTTAGCTATTATTTTGTGTTAGTTTAGGCCTATTATACTGTATTCTTAGTACTCAACTACACTAAGGGCCGTTTCATACTCCTATTTTACAGCTGTAGTGCCGAAATGATTTCGGCTCGTCAGAAATGTTCAGTAGCACCGAAGAGTCAACTTTAGAATGTAATGCAGTAAGAGAACAGAGATCTGAAAGCAGAAAATAGCCAAATATAGTACCAAGAAGTGGAGGCTCTCATTTAAATGTGTGACGGTATGACCCCAGTGGCCCAAACTACTAATCAGGCTCTACCATCCTTACCTACGCGGAAGGTCCAGAACACAACTTACATGTCAATACCTATTGCAAAGACACCTCGCCTTTGGACATCCAAGGGCAATGAAGAAGTGACATTGAGAATGGCGGGGTCTGGCATGGCTGCTGAACCCCCACTAACAGTCCACCAGATGCTCACCTCAGCTGTGGAGCGATTTGGCAATGCCACCGCTCTGGGCTGGAAGGACGGTGAGCAGCAGAAGGTTCTCAACTACAGAGACTACTACCGTGACTGTCGGACGGCAGCCAAGAGCTTCCTCAAGCTTGGTCTGGAGCGGTATCATGGTGTAGGCATCTTGGGCTTCAACTCCCCCGAGTGGGTCATTTCAGACATTGCTGCCATCTTGGCAGGCGGGTTCTCTGTAGGCATCTACACCACCAATTCTCCTGAAGCATGCCAGTATGTAGCAGATAACTGCAAGGCCAATGTGATTGTTGTGGAGAACCACAAACAGCTTCAGAAGATCCTCCAGGTGCAAGACCAGCTACCCCACTTGAAAGCCATTATACAGTATAAAGATACTCTAGAAGAGGAGAGACCAAATCTTTACACGTGGGCGGAATTTATGGAGCTGGGCCGAACCGAGCCAGATGATCCACTCAATGACAGCATAGCCAGCCAGAAGCCCAGTCAGTGCTGCACGCTCATCTACACTTCAGGGACCACAGGGCAACCCAAAGGAGTCATGTTAAGCCATGACAATCTGACATGGTCAGCTTTGGCCCAGAAATACCACGTGGATCTGCCAGACGCCACAGAGGCCCAGCAGAAAGTGGTCAGTTACCTACCCCTCAGCCACATCGCCGCTCAGATGGTTGACATCTGGGTTCCCATGAAGGTTGGAGGGGCCACCTACTTTGCACAGCCGGACGCCCTCCAGGGCTCCCTGGTCATCACTCTAAAGGAGGTGCGTCCAACATTCTTTATGGGCGTACCGCGTGTGTGGGAGAAGATGCAGGAAAATCTGAAGGCCGCCGGTGCCCAGTCGTCCGCCGTTCGCAGGAAGGTGGCCACCTGGGCCAAGGACGTGGGGCTGTACACCAACCTCAACAAGACAGACCAAAACGGAGCAGTTGGTCATGAATCTCTCAGCTACCGCATTGCCAAGATGCTGGTTTTCAAGAAGGTACGCAAGGCACTCGGCCTGGACCACTGCTTCATGTGCCACACAGGTGCTGCCCCCATCACCAGAGACACCCAGGAGTTCTTCCTCAGCCTAGACATACCCCTGTACGACGTGTACGGTATGAGCGAGGTTACGGGACCTCACTCCATCTCCAAGGCCGACGCATTCAGACTCAACAGCTGTGGGAAGGTGATGCCCGGGTGCAAGACAAAGATTCACAACCCGGATGAGGAGGGCATCGGTGAAATCTGCTCCTGGGGTCGACACATCTTCATGGGCTACCTAAACATGCCTGAAATGACAAAGGAGGCCATTGATGCAGATGGCTGGCTGCACTCCGGTGACCTTGGCAAACATGATGAGGATGGATACCTTTTCATAACCGGACGCATCAAAGAGCTGATCATTACAGCAGGTGGAGAGAACATACCTCCTGTTCCCATCGAGGAAGCTGTGAAGAAGGCCATACCACTCATCAGTAATGCCATGTTGATTGGAGACTACAGGAAGTTCCTCTCCATGTTGCTCACCATCAAGTGCCAGGTAGAGGGTGAGACGGGCATCCCAGAGGATGAGTTGACACCCGAGGCAGTGGAGCTGTGCAAACAGCTGGGCAGTGAATCCACACGTGTGTCTGAGATTGCTGGTGGCAGAGACTGCGCTGTACATGCTGCCATCCAGGAGGGAATCGACAAGGTCAACGAGAATGCCACCTCCAATGCCCAGTGCATCCAGAAGTGGATCATCCTGGACCATGACTTCTCCATCAACGGGGGAGAGCTTGGTCCTACCATGAAGCTGAAGAGATCGGTGGTCATGAAGATGTACACGGATCAGATTGAGAACATTTACAAATAGGTAGCCACCCCCTGTAACTCCTAACAATCCCCATGCTTCCCAAGTAGATCTGCATGCTAGGGATGTAAACAATATTTCCGTGAGCCGCTCAATATCATTGGGCCTGTGACGGCATCCAACAATTTTGTCGTTAATAGGATATCACAATAACAAATATGTCGAGTGAATACCATAAGTATTCAGCAGCGAAGTAATGAGAGTGAAACAGCCTACCTCTAGCGTCTCTCTCGCTGCACTTGGTTATTTAGCTATTATTTTGTGTTAGTTTAGGCCTATTATACTGTATTCTTAGTACTCAACTACACTAAGGGCCGTTTCATACTCCTATTTTACCGCTGTAGTGCCGAAATGATTTTGGCTCGTCAGAAATGTTCAGTAGCACCGAAGAGTCAACTTTAGGACGGTACCCGCACCCTGAACCTCAAATGACGTCACATTGTAGGCTCTACAGAGCCGAACCGACTTTTATTCGACTCTAAGATAGCAGTATGAATCGTGCCAAACTCTACACATTATACAGCAGCAGTGATTCTCATCATTTCAAGGACCCTGGTTTGATCTGCATTAGGCCACAGACCCCCATTTTTTTTCTGGGACCACAATAATGTAAAATCCACAGTGTTAATTTAACTCAGATCTCTGAGCTATTGACAATACACAAATCTACATATTACCATATTGTATTGGACTATGGTCCAATAAAAACAGTAAATGCATTGAACAAATCAACAATTGATTGTGCCATAATTTTCTTTAATTAAATGGGGGATACTTTTTGGAGCCAGGGATGATTGCGAATGCAGTGAGCACTTACTATGAGACCTAGCAGATCATGTCTGTCCGTGCGTGCGTCTGTGTGTCTGTGTGTCCCCCCTTTGTGCCCATATATGGAGCTGAGTGATTTGTTTGTGATTGATGCAACACACTCCATATTTGGACGTATAGCTGCTTTGGGGACTCCTTATATGGTTATGGCTAAGTTAAAAACTTAACTTAAAAAAATAATAACTTGGAAATAAATCTTAAAAAAACCCAAATATGTACGAGCTGCGTTCGCTTCCCGCGTTTGCGCGTCTTACTGGTATAGATTAAAAGTAACACAATCACAAGGTCAGCCTACTATCACCAAAGATTGTAGATATTCACTCTGCTTTGTTAGTAAAAATCAAAGTGTACAGTAGGCTCGTTAAAGTCAAGAGACCATGCAATGTCATCGTACCCGTCCCTGATCATTTCCACTATAGTGTCATAATGTCTAAAAAGTAAATTTCCTTCTCGTGCTTTAGTGGTGTGGTCTGACTCCTCATTGTCCTCCACGAGAATACAGTGTTATTATTGTATAAATCCGTAAAACTGAATCAGTCACAAGATATAATTGACCACATGATGTCTTATGTTGTCATTTAGTGCCCTAAACAAACATTAATGTCCATAGACTTGGCTGGCAAACAATTTACGTCATAAGTTCTCTTAACACCTTTTGCTTTAGTCAATCATCTCGTATAGTATTGTATGTCTTTATATGTCTTGATGAATTTAATACACTAGACCTGTGCACCGGCCTACTTGGGAACAATGCAAGTTGAGAACAATGGTTATCGGTAATGCATACCCCCACCCTAGTATGAAATACCCGTTATATCCGTTGTCATAGCACCCGTTTTGCTTGCCTTTATCCCTTTTATGCCCATATATGGAGCTCTCTGTCTTTCCTTGTCCCTTTTATGCCCATAGGCCTATATTGAGATCCCTGATGTTATCAGTATATTATATGGCCATATACTGTATGAGCCTGGCCATATATGGGCATATGGGGGTATCTGCGGTTGTGGAAAGTCTGTGTACCACTGAGTAAACCGTGTGGAGTTATTAACTGTACCATTGTACTCTGCAAACTGTTAATACAGTATTCAATCAATCCATCAAAAACTCTTATCTTGTCCAAAATTCACTCAAATTGGTACATTCTGAATATTTCCTCACTTCCTCCCGTTTCTCCAAATTCAGTGTGTGGCAAGAAAGTTACAGGTTCAAATTCCAATGCAATGCCTTGATTGGCCCATAGATATTTCAACAGTGGCAACAGAAACAGATTATTGATGAAAGCTAGATTTTGAGATGCTGCTGCTGAAACTTGGAGCCTGCCACATGCCACATCACGATGTGGGACATTTGTGTCAATTTGCAATCTTTGTGAAAGGTCACGGAAATGTCATAATATGAAGTCATATTACTGACATCATAGACTGGCCAGTGACACAGAACTCCATTATGGGCATAAAAGGGACGTCGTCATAGTTGTGCTCACAAAAGAAGAGAAAAGTCAAGAAGTCGAGAAGACGAGAAGAGACAGATTTCATGTCAGTACCAAAACAAGAGGAGCCACGCCTGTGGACATCCAAGGGCAATGAGGAAGTGACGCTGAGAATGGCGGAGTCTGGCACGGCCGCCGAACGCCCACTGACGGTCCACCAGATGTTCAGCTCAGCTGAGGAGAGCTTCGGCAACTACACAGCTCTGAGCTGGAAGGACGGTGAGCAGCAGAAGGTTCTCAACTACACCGAATACTACCAGGATTGTCGCACAGCAGCCAAAAGCTTCCTCAAGCTTGGTCTGGAGCGCTACCATGGTGTAGGAATCCTGGGCTTCAACTCCCCTGAATGGTTAATTTCTGACATTGCTGCCATCCTGGCGGGGGGTTTTGCTGTGGGCATCTACACCAACAATTCTCCTGAGGCGTGCCAGTACATAGTAGACAACTGCAAGGCCAATGTGATTGTTGTGGAGAACCACAAACAACTTCAGAAAATCCTCCAGTTTCAAGACCAGCTTCCGTCCTTGAAGGCCATTATACAGTATAAAGATTCTCTAAAAGAGAAGAAAAAGAATCTCTACACATGGGAGGAATTCATGGAGCTGGGACGTAATGAGCCAGATGCTCCACTTGATGATATCATCGCCAGTCAGAAGCCCAATCAATGCTGCACGCTCATCTACACCTCAGGGACCACTGGTCCGCCCAAAGGAGTCATGCTAAGCCATGACAATCTGACATGGACAGCCTTAGCCACCAGCCGTCACATAGAAGTGAAAGATGCCACCGTGGCTCAAGAGCGTTTGATAAGTTACCTACCCCTCAGCCACATTGCTGCTCAGCTGAATGACATCTGGGTCCCCATGAAAATTGGAGGGGCCACATACTTTGCACAACCAGATGCCCTCCAGGGCTCCCTGGTCAACACCATGAAAGAGGTGCATCCCACATTCTTCATAGGCGTCCCCCGTGTCTGGGAAAAGATTCAGGAGAAGATGAAAGCCACTGGTGCGCAGTTGTCCACTGTTCGCAGGAAGGTGTCTGCCTGGGCCAAGAATGTGGGGCTACACACCAACCTCTCCAAGATAAACCAAAATGGAGTCAGTCATGAGCCACTCACATACCACATTGCTAAGATGCTGGTGTTCAACAAGGTGCGCACACAGCTGGGCCTGGACTGCTGCAACAAGTGCTACACGGCGGCTGCCCCCATTGCCAAAGACACCCAGGAGTTCTTCCTCAGCCTGGACATCCCTGTGTATGATGTGTATGGTATGAGTGAGGTCACAGGGCCTCACTCTATGTCCAAGATCAACTCCTTCAGACTCACCAGCTGTGGGAAAGAGATTGAAGGGTGCAAGACGAAGATTCACAACCCAGATGAAAATGGAATCGGTGAGCTATGTTTCTGGGGCCGACATGTCTTCATGGGCTACCTCAACATGGCCGACAAGATGGAAGAGGCTATGGACGCAGATGGGTGGCTGCACTCCGGTGACCTTGGTAAACATGATGAGGACGGATACCTATTCATAACCGGACGCATCAAGGAGCTGATCATTACAGCAGGTGGAGAGAACATACCTCCTGTTCCCATCGAGGACGCTGTGAAGAAGGCCCTACCGCTCATCAGTAACGCCATGCTGATCGGAGACAACAGGAAATTCCTGTCCATGTTGCTCACCATCAAGTGCCAAGTAGACGGTGAGACGGGCACCCCAGAGGATGAGTTGACACCCGAGGCAGTGGAGCTGTGCAAACAGCTGTGCAGCAAATCCACACGTGTGCCTGATATTTCTGGTGGTCGAGACCGTGTTGTCCATGCTGCCATCCAGGAGGGAATCGACCAGGTTAACGGAAATGCCACCTCCAACGCCCAGCGCATCCAGAAGTGGATCGTCCTGGACCATGACTTCTCCACCAACGGGGGAGAGCTTGGTCCTACCATGAAGCTGAAGAGATCAGTGGTCATGAAGATGTACAAGGATCAGATTGACAACTTCTACAAATAGGTAGACATCCCCCGTAATCCGGACCACCCCTGCCTTGCAAATAGAGCTGCCTGGACAAATACATACTAGACAGAGACACTAAACTGAAAAGACTAACACAAACCAATGCATATTATGCCAATTCAGTATAGACTCCTCTCACAATATGAACTGTCTTTTGTTTACATTTGTCGGTGTGAAAATAAAATAAGCCATTGCAAAATATCCATGCCCTATTTGTCACTAGATTACTGCCCCAACAGGCTGCACCTCCCTGCTATCAGACCGATGTTTCAGATGTGGCATATCATAGAAGAAGGCTCCTTTTTGAGGACCTCCTATGCCCAGCTTTGTGGGTCTCTGTGTACCACAGAATGTGATGATTTGATTGGCTGAGCACGGAATGTGATGTATGATGATAAGAATGCCCCTCACTTCACATAAATGTGATTTTATTACATCGTAAATAGTTATATTAGCCTGAAAGAGACCTATGGTTTTCTGGGCATACAGTAGAGGAGCGGACCATCTTTCTATTGGTTCACCAATTTATGCCCCCCTCCCCCCCACCCCCCCTGCTCCCGACTCCACACAACAGAGAGCACTGACGTCACCACAGTGACACCCGTCTGCACTCTTTGGTTAACGAGAATACATGGTTCACCCCGCTCGTATGCCAGTTCTCATGCATGTTTGGCCCGGGAGTTTTTTCTCCTTTGAAATAAAACACCTGTGGTCTCCGAGGCTATACATAGTTATGTGCAAATGTCGTGACACGTTGACCAAAATGACAGGAGCCCCATTTCCATACGACTCTGAACTTTGTCTTTATACTATTAGTGCAAACTTATAAGAAAAAACAAAAAACTATTTTTAATTCATAGAGGTGGTTCTTAGTCCAGCAGCCGACAGGCTTCTTTTTTTTTAAAGTGGGAAATTTGGTATATAGTCTTTTTTATTGGCCTAAAATATTGTCTATATACTTACATAAATGCATGAATCCACTTGCTGACCGGCTGTCAATATTGGCAGGCAAAATTGTCAAACTTTCCTTATGCTTTAAGTAGCATGTGACGTGTCAAACTAGGGGGTTTGCACAGAAAACACTCCTTGGGCTAAAAAAGGCCATTGACGTCATGACAAATGGTGATATGAGGTCAGCACAAAATGTGATGAGGTCAGCACATTTTGGGCAAGTGGTTATGGCTGTTTTTAGCCCAAGGAGTGTATTTTGTGCAAAACTAATGCTTGGAATGGATTCTGAATCATGAAAACCCCCTAGTTTGACATGTCACATGCTACTTAAAGCAAAAGTTTGATTTTTGCTTGCCATAAGATGTTAATGGTAGGGTCACAAGAAACCCCTATAAAAAATTGCCCAATACCGACAGCAAGTGGATTCATGAATATATGTATATAGACAATATTTTATGCTAATAAAAAAGACTATATACCAAATTTCCCACCCGTCTACTCCACCTCTGCCAGACTATCTTGGGAGTTGTTAGGAAATGCATTGCAATAACATGGAAGTCTGACTCCCCCTTCTCATAGCAACAAGATGGTTCTCAGAGGTGAACAGTTGTATTCCTCTTGAGAATACTCAAGAGAAATGTGCTTGACTGCTTTTTGAGGATTTGGCCATTTTACCTAGATTACATGGAAACAGTGTCCAAGTGTCCTTACCTGTAGGAACTGTTATAGGCCAGTTTTCCCTCCTATGCCCAGCATTGAGTGTTTGTGTAAACACAAACATTGAAGAGAAAAGTGAGGATGCAAATTGCGATTGGCCAGAATGAGATGATGTATGATGACGTATGATGATAAGAGCGCCCCTCACTTCACACCTGGTGTGATTTTTATATATTCCAGTTTGGCTCTGACATTGTGTCTTTACGTTTATATCCTACCCTCTTTCTTTTGTTTGTTCTTATTTTTTATTTTATATCTAGTTTTAGTATGGTTTGGCATCCGTCCTCTTTTTATAGCTCTATGCCAATGGCCGGGAATCGAAAAAGTAACTCACTGTCGGGCAACAATTGTCATTGTCTTATGGTACCAATTGACTATAATACCCATCGAGTTGAGTTATGTTGAGTTACTTTCTCCTGACAAATGACTTATTAATAATAAGTTATTATGTTAGGAGCAAGCCAACCCTAATTTAGATAAACTTTGGACAAATCTAATGAGAGGTCTTAGCAGTCTATTTTTTGCCCATGAAGGCCACAGCTGATACTGATACAAATAATAAACACTAACACTAACTGGGTCTGTCTCAGAAGGTTTTTGGATTTTGATTGTATTGAATTTTATTGGCAGCGGCAAGGAATACATAGACTTATTGCAATGGTGGAACTGTATTTTTTATTAAACAAATTCTCATGAGAACCAAGCTGATACCGACTGCATAACTACTTAAACCCCACATGGTTAAGCAGTGTCCCTCAGGAGTCTAGATACTATTACTAATACCTTTCAGCTGTTATTGTGCGGAAAGCTTTCACTGAAAATAGCAGATCGACAAGCTCACAATGCGACGCAAGTTGCTATGGGGTTTAAGTGGTAACGGATAAGCCTGCACTGAGATCCAGAGGATGTATTTCAAGCTGGGAGGTGGACATCATGTTTTCATCTCCCTGTTTTTGAGCGGTGCTATAGTCGCTCCAACATTTGACTGTGTATGTTGGGATGTCTATTTCAGTCCCATGGTGGGAGGGAGTTCTTGTCTGGTTTTGGTGAATATTAAGGAGACATTTCACAGCTGGAAGAGACTGCAGTGACTTTCTTGTGTCCTAAACATCGTTCAAATTAGCTCTGGTTGCAAAAGGGGTGATGTGGCCCTTTAAGTATTTCCTGTCATTTGGTGGGTGGGCGTCTGGGGACCAAAAATAAATCAACTAAACCAAACCCCATATTATTTTCATAATAATTTTTCACAGTTTTGGCAGTTCTGTGAGTTCTGTGAAATGCCGCAATATGCCATGGCATTTAATGTTTGTGTTTCCACAAATCTACGTCAAATTTGAGGCACATATGACCTAATTTCTCCTTTCATTGTCAATGGCAAATATGAGACGTGTGTGGACAAAAGCTGTATATAGGAGAGGGTAGCTTTCCTCAAAAAATGAATTTCCTTAGGGAGTTGCAGGGTCCAAGCTGCCCAGCAGGTGGAGCCAACATTCTATTTTTAAACAGGTAGAATCTTTAGTCCATGTATTGCACCCCTCCAGCACCACCTCCATATGTTACCTATTAAAAATGTAATATGCCTGAACCTGAATGCCCTCATTACAAGACAATGTATAATGAATTCATTACACAATCAGGAACAATGCTGTGGCAGAAAGACAGGCGAGAATCTTTTTTAAGGGGCTGCCTGCAAGAAAAGCAAAAAAAAGCAAAACAAGCCATATTGAAGACACAAGCAGCTAGCAGGTGACTGATAAGTGCATAATTTACGACATTTCAATGGAGCTCAGATTTAATGGCCACCAGAGGAAATGTGAGCTGTGTCGAACATGCTAAACCACGATGCAGCCATCATCCAAAAATACCCCTCCTCAATAAAGCAGTGATCTACGACTGATGAGGTTGAGGCCTTTAAAAAGAGCGTGTCTTTGATTTACGGGCTCATCCTTGAAGAGTCCGGTGCAAATTGGTTGGAGGAGGAGATGGGCGGTGCAGGTGCGTGGGGGCGCCGTGGTTTCCACTGAAACCCGATTCCGGTGTTCCAGCTCCTTGAAACTGATCAACAGTTATTTTTCTTCCACAGTTTTGTTTATTCAAGATTTCAGGGTATACAGTAAATCAAATAACAACACAATATATGTGACACGCCCATACGGAACATACCAAAAAAGATTATATAAATAAATAGTGTGGTAGCGTAATACAAAAAATAGTCCTACACTAACAGGGAAGTGACACTGACTTAACCGCAAATCAAGTTTTGAAACAAAATAAACAAGACAAAGCAAAGCAAAGTTACCATGTTTACCCAGGGTAACTGGACTAAGCTCAAGAACTTGTTTACAGCCAGGCCCTGCTCATAGAACATTTCATGGTAGGGGTTCAATGCCTTGCTCAAGGGCACTTCAACGGTGGTAATTTTAACGACAAATTTAAGACAAGTAGGCTACACAACATGGCATGGTCACCCTTCAAAAACATAATGGACATACAGTAGCAGTACACCCACACATAGTTCCTCATAATAAATATAGGCTACTGAACAACCCAGCTGCGTCGGAGATAACTGATCAACGGTTCTGACACTGTCACATTAGCACAGCCCCACTTTTGGGTTCAAGCTCTGAATCGACCACAGAACCAGAGCCAATCAATATCCACTCATGTGAAATGGTCTGTTCACGCTACACTCACTGCAAGATTGCAAGTGTTAATGGATCAATTAACACGTTTACTTGGTCTTAACTGTTTCCATCTCAATAAGAAACGTATTGCAGTTTTTCCTATTAGTTGTTCAGAAGGTGGTATAAATTAATTCACATTCGCCGTGGCCATTGATTGACAGGTACTGTAAACTGGTCAATTTCCCAGCAGAGGATGAAGGGTCAGAACAGGGATTAATGAGCTTTAACCCAATCGAGGCTGAGCAAACTATCCACGCTCAGAGACTCTGTCTGAAGACCAGTTGCCTAATATTTGCTTGTATAGGCTAGTGGATAAAATGTTTGGCTGTAGCGTCCCTTCCCGTGCGGGAGGAGACCTGTGTTCATCAAATCCCAGGGAGATACATTGGGCTACATGGGCTTCCCGGTAGGATGGAGAGGTCAGTGGGCGGGGGGGATGAGCCTCAGCCTCTGCCTGAAGAACAAAATATATCTAATATCTCCCCCGGCCAAAAAGTGAATAACCTGTTTGGCCTCAGTGTCCCTTCTTACGTGAGAGACCCTCGCTGGTTCGAGTCCTGGTCATTACACACAATGCACATTCACTGAACTTTCAGCTCCACATGCACAACAGTCTGTGATGATAGCTGTGTGATTACAGGACGATGAGGTCATAATGGTTAGGGAAATACGGTATCATTTATTTATTTAGTCTCAATAGCATTTGGCGTCCATGTCTCATCTCTCATGTCTCTGTTTGCGTCTGTCTTGTTTGTGCACTCTGTCCACCTTTGCTGTCTGTCTTTGTGTTTGCCTGTCTGTCGTTGCATACGTCTGTCTTTCTTTGTGTCACTAAGTCTTTGTGCTCTCTCTGTCTCTCTCTCTCTCTCTAGCTCTGTTTCTCTGCCTCCACGTGAAGGCGTTGAGCTGCTGAATAGTGGAATCCCACAGCAGTAATTTGAGGAATTTCCTCCACAATAGCTGAGAGGAATGTTCCGCTGGCCAACTGAGAGGGAGGCAGACAATATCTATTTAAGATTGCGATTTGTGGAGGAGCTGTAGGCTACTGTAGAAGCCCAGGGTGCCAGTCTCAAAGATATAATTCGCCACCACTATTTCTAACAACTGTTCCCAGTGCGCTGTGTCAGAACTAGATAAATACTTTCCTGTTTACTTGGTATTGAAATGCATGATCAAGTCAAGTATAGACCAGTTCACTGTTTGCTCTGCCATTTGTACTTGATTTAAAGTACTGAAGTACTTCAGTGCAAATTAAAAAGTAAAATTTATTTTTCATAGTGATTTTCTTTTTCATGATCACTTTATTGATGTGATGATATTAATAATTCATACCCTGAAGAAGGCAACTTGCTTGCCGAAACGTTGGTTTATTAAAAAGTTTCTAGCATCGTGATTCGTGACTACGAGCTGTGCGGCCTCTTTTCTTATGTCAAAATTATATTAATAATTAACCTGACTCCGTCAGATGGAAGAGACACTTGACAGGTGATTGGATAGGACTCATATTGTACGTATGTCAATCATATTGACGTGTCTACATGACGTATGGTAGCTGCACCAGCAGGAACCAGGAACACATCTGTGAACGACAAAAGTATCAACAAACCCCTGATAACATTTGATTCAACACTATTTAGGAATCCTTCATTATTGTGTCGGATGTGTAGGTCATGTTTTCGTTTGACAATTTTCAATTTCCAGGCGATAGGAAATGCAATTGCAACAGGCGCTTCTCGATGGCGTCACACCCGGTCTTGCAAGATCCAGCCAGTAGTTGCCGCTGATTGGTTCGCCAATAGAGGTTATGCGCGTGACATCATCATCAAACCAGGAAGTTATGCAGGAATGCCTACTGAGTGGCTAAAAACTACTTTCTGGCCTTGACAGCCCGTACATCCAAACAGAAAAGTCATATCTAATTGCATTAAACGACATTAAACAATGTTAAACTCACTTTTCCTGTCACTTTGCCACTCGATTTGCCATTCACTTCATGCATGCGCATACCCTCTATCCCTGAGCGTTCCCAGATTGGAGGCTGTATTGTGAACTTGTACTGAACTTGGAATTCATTAATGATAGCTTTATTGAAATGATCACTATAAAAGAATAGTGAAAATAGCTGATCTATAGGCTTATAGATTCATCAGAGCTTTTTTGTTTATTTGGCCACCTTCAGACAATGCAGCACTATACGGTAGTAACTACAGTAAAAAATAACTGCAAAACAGCAACAAACAAAAAAGACAAGAGAGTGCAAAAAAAGAGCAAACAAAGAATAAAAGAGCACCGCTCATGTGCATATGTTTTCCCTGTATGCATAATGCATAATGTATGCTTGTCAGTTTGGGTCCCGGAGGTCCAAGTACAATATTTGTCTTTGAAATGTACTGGAGTGAAAGTCATACATTTCAAGTACCCTACAATACTCAAGTAAATGTACAGTAGTGTCCACCACTGTGTTTTGACCATGTACTGTCACCAGCAGCTGACAGTGGGATCACAGATAATCAGGCTTGTGTCAGAAGGCCAGCAGGTCAAGCAGCAAAGATTAGCAGCTCTGCAAAGTGTGTGTGTGTGTGTGTGTGTGTGTGTGTGTGTGTGTGTGTGTGTGTGTGTGTGTGTGTGTGTGTGTGTGTGTGTGTGTGTGTGTGTGTGTGTGTGTGTGTGTGTGTGTGTGTGTGTGTGTGTGTGTGTGTGTGTGTGTGTGTGTGTGTGTGTGTGTGTGTGCGTGCATGTGCGTGCGCACGCGCACGCGTGCGGCTGTGCAGTGTGCACACAACAAGATCACACATGTATGCACAGCCTGCCTGGCTTAAATATGCAGGTTAACAGAGTTCAGTGTTTCCAGCTCTTTAGTAAACAAGAAATACATTTTCTAGTTGGGATACCACTTTTATCCAATCAGCAAGGAGAACTCTTACAGGATACTGAATAAACAAGTGGAATTGGAAGTGATGGCAGAAGAAATTAGCATACAAAATTATAGAAGCTGAAAAGGTATTTTCTGTTTATTAAAGAGACGGAGAGACTCCACGATGTCAGCACAGAGCTGTAACATTTTAAGAAAAAGAACAACATATTGTTTTAGACAAAATATAAAAGAGTGCAAATTGGGTTATGAATGCACATCATGTGGGCAGCCAGCTATACACTCTGTCCCAAACAAAGATAAGCTTCAGAGGTCAACATAATTAACTTTTAGTGGAGCCAAGGGGTGCAAAACACACATGAGATAGCATAGGCCTACTGGTGGTTACCCTTGTGATTGATAATGTTATGATATCAAACAAAGGGCATGGGAGCTTTTTCTGGTATGAGGTCATTGCATGGCATGTTTTACGTAAACACAGTTACAAAACTTTGGTATTATATCTATTTTGAAAAGTGTGTGTGTGTGTGTGTGTGTGTGTGTGTGTGTGTGTGTGTGTGTGTGTGTGTGTGTGTGTGTGTGTGTGTGTGTGTGTGTGTACACGTGTGCAGTGCGTGTGTGTGTGTTTGTGTGTGTCTCTGACGGGGCCTGAAGGCCACAATGTGGCACGGCAATAATAATGCTATATGGAATGGTGAGTCTTTGTTTTTAAACATGAACCGCATGCTTGAACACTCAAGTGTATTATTGTTTATGTTTAATGTGGTCTTCTTGAGGTAATGTATCCTTTTGGGAGTCCCCAGATCATAATTTTAACGTGCTGTTTTCGTGCTCAGACCCAGCCAGCCACCCGTCCCACCCACCGTAAGGGAGTGGTTGCACCACTCAAAACAACCCGTGACCTGTCTGAACTGAGTGGTGCTGTGTGTGTGTGTGTGTGTGTGTGTGTGTGTGTGTGGTGTGTTAGGCTGACACCTTAGGTCACTATGCGGTATTTCTGTACTCAAGCGGACATGGAGACAATACTGTAGGGACCACTCGTACTGTGCTGTACTACTCGTACTGTTGTATTGTACTGTACTTTAGTAGCCTATACTTGCACTGCACTCTACTACTTTTACTGTACTGTACTGTAGTAATTGTACTGTACTACTGTACTGTACTACTCATATTGTACCGTACTGCTCATACTGTACTGTAGCCTACTGCTCATACTGTACTGTACTGCTCGTACTGTAATGTGTGTGTGTGTGTGTGTGTGTGTGTGTGTGTATGTGTGTGTGTGTGTGTGTGTGTGTGTGTGTGTGTGTTAGGCTACGCAACAGTGACACTTGGTGCTCAATGAACGCTATTTCCATGACACAGGGACAGACATAGGGACGGACACACATAGCTGCTCATAGGAGTGGCTAGCACCACTCAAAAAAAGAACATTTGAAAAATAGCCGAACTACAAGCTTGATCACAACGCCTCGCAATGTGAATATTTTCACAATATCTGTGGCACCGAATCAAACTCCTACAATTTCAAGTTCAAATATGATTATTTTGGGGGGCACATGTCCTGAAAAGCACTGGACAGGTCCTGCTCTGAGAATGTCATATGCCTAATTTTGTAATGCCAATTAATTGGCAATTAGTCGTTAACTAAAAATCGAGTGGGCTCAAAGTGTATCATGTTGCTGTTGTTTATTTTGTTTATTTTGTTGTTTATTTTATTTCTCTCTCTGACTCTCTCTCTCTCTCTCTTTCTCTCTCCCTGCTGCCGTTGACGTCACCTGTCGACGCATAAAGCCAGAAGGACACGCCCCCCACGCTCACAAGGCAACGCACAGCTCGTGTGTGCGCGCGCGCGCTCGTACACGCACTTTACGGTACGCGCAGAGAGAGCTGCCGTCCGCTCGGCTCTCTCTCATTATCGTGTCAGTGTCTCTCCTCCTGCTTCGACTTTCATTATCCAACAGTTTTTATGTGTGCCAGGCCAGCCAGCCAGCCAGCCTCTCGGCCCGTGCAGAGGAGCGTGTCTGCTCCTCTTCCCTTTCTCCGTTTGACATTATAAAACAGAGGAGGCATGGCGGAGGAGGAGGCATTATTAAAAAGAAGAAAACACCACCAGCCGAAGCATTTTAAGTGCAAACAGCGAGCGAACGGGACGAGGGGAGATGTAATAATAATAATAACTGCAGAGGAGCAGGAACTGGATGAAGATAATGGAGTAGCAGCACAGTCGTGAACGGAAGGCTTCGCTTTTAAAGTTGTTTCTTTTCTTCCCCCCCCCCCTTCTTCTTTTACGCACGTGTCATTTCGTTATTTACTTTCGGTGGGACGTTGCCTTTGGCCGTTTGCCACGAGAGACGTGCTGTTTATTAAACAATTTAAAAACTTTTAATTCTCATGTCAGTGTCCCCAATCTCGACGGCGTTTTTTTGCGACACGGAATACACTTTTAGGTACCGGTATCTATTTTTTGCTATTTGTTTTAGCCTTTTCAGAACGCCGAACTCGGAGTCGGAGACGTGCAGTACGTTTTATATTGGCTGCGTACAAATCTGGCACACGCGTCCCCCAGGGCGCCGCTTGAAGCCCTTTAATAATTAAAAAGTCAATCTGTGGAGGCTGCGGGCTGTTGGCACGGAGTCGGAGCGGAGCAGACTGGTGGTGGTAAGGGTAAGGTAACGGAACATGGGGGCGAAGCAGAGCAGCCCCGCCGCGTCCAACGGCCGGACCAGAGCCTACTCGGGCTCGGACCTGCCCTCGAGCACGTCCAGCAACGGCAACAGCAGGACGGCGGCCGTGGCGATGAGGTACCACCATCACCACCACCACCACCACGCGCACCACCAACACCACCACCACGCGGGGGGTTCCCCCGGGACCACGTCGTCGTCGGGGGCCGGTGGTGGTGTAGGTGGTTCCAGGGGGACAAGGACCGTCGCTGTCGGCTCCGCAGGCATGGGCACCGCGGGGGGCACGACGAGACCCCAGTCCGGCATCAACATCCCCAACAGCGGAGGGGGAGCCTACGGTTCGCACCAGGGCTCCGGCAGCAGCACCCCGGAGGAGTCGTCGGGGGAGAGGGACCGGTCGCACGGGGGTCCCAGGTTGTTGATAGGGTCTTTACCAGCACACCTCTCGCCTCACCTGTTTGGAGGTAAGAAGAGACCACGACACATTTAATATTGCCATTTTAGCTGGTATGTGGACTAGATTTCTAAAACAGTGGTTGTCAAACGAAGGTTGTCACTTGTCAGAGAGCAATGGTTCCCAAACCTTTTAGCCTGTGACCCAAAAGAGACATTTGATGTCTCCCCGGGACCCAAACCATGCAGTGAAAATAGCAGATCTACGTTTTTTAAAACGTTTTGAAATAGTATTAGGCCTGCCGCCTAATTAAAAACAAAATGTAGCAAACAAAAAATTAAAAGGATCCATAGAAATTTGGTCCACAACCCAACCTTGGCTCCCGAGCCAGTATTTGGGAACCACAGTGTCCTAGCCAGAGGACCACCTGGGGGTCACCAGACCCCGCTTTGAGAACCACTGATTTAAAGTGTGGTAGGGTTGGCTGAGGTGAAACTCAAACCTCCAACATCTCCATCTAATGTTTCAACCTCTTGAACATCCCTATTCTGGAGAGAATCTGTCTCATAGATCAGTCCACCACCTGGTTTACCTAAACATAATGCACTCTCACACTGCAATGATCATGTTTTTCATCTTATTGTTTTTAACCTTGTTTAATATTGTGTCATTTTTTATGTAAAGCACTTTGGGGCTGCATTTGATGTCATGAAAGGTGCGATACAGATTAGGTTCATTATTTTTATTACAATTCTGCCTTCATGACTATAGCAGAGCATTGAAGTCGTTTGGAAGCACAAATTGATTACACCGTATCGTTCTAGCGCTGCTAGACATGTGGATATTCAGTTACACTCTGTACAGCCAGGGGCTTTGCTTCAGTCTGACACACAGTATGTGTGTCATATGGTTTGTGTGTCAGAAAAGGTGTGACCCTCTAGCCTACATTTGACTGTTGTCAGTAACTGCAGCCAGGCAGGGCTGGAGCCTGGATCTAACTTTGCTCTATGTCCCCTTGTGTGTGTGTGTGTGTGTGTGTGTGTGTGTGTGTGTGTGTGTGAGTGATTACAATGTTACTTTGTCCAATCTATATGGTATAGTATGTTAATACAATATAACTTATACTATCTGGGTGGTTGTATTGGTCTCCCTGCTAAACCACTATTTAGCTCCTGTGTCTGCCTTGTTCAACACGACTGTTTGACAAGTGGTATACTTGCCTGAAGGTCAAAATTAAATGTCTCCCCCTGTGCAAGCAGGCAGACTTTATTTGCTCAGCTGGTAAAAATGTCAGCACTTGCGTGGGAGACCTCGGTTCGAACATGAAAGTTACAGCTGTAAAAAACTTGAGTGACATTCCTTCATTCGTCTATTTGTGAATACACTTAAAAGATTGCAGTTTCCCCCCGCACAATATACAGACTTGCATCTGCTGATACTGACGGATTAGTTTAGGGACATTTCATCATAGAATTGAACATGAGGGAGAGAGAGCGATTTAAAGAAGAGCAAGATGGAGACTTAAAATGTACAGAACGAGAGTGGCACAAGATAAGACTGCACCTGAGGAATTATTGGCAAACAGATTCCTCTCCCCCTGAACGGTACTGTCTCCGTGTTCCTCCATGAAAGCCTCTGGGTAATTCTGTACTGCATACAGACGAGGTGGGCTTTGATGTGAGAGCCATAAACCTGAACAAGGTTACTCCAGTTAACGCCACTAACACAAGAGTCAGTCTGCCGCCGTTAAAGCCCAAACCACACCAAAACCACACCAAAGGGTCAAGGCGGTTTTAGTGTTGTCCCTGCGGTGTGATATGTCTTGTTGCACGTTGACCCGCGTTGACCCTAGTGATTCAACGCATGGAATTCAATGGCCCAAACCACACCAAAGGGTCGAGACTGTTTTAGCGTTAACTCCTTGCACCCGTTTGGACCCAAGGAGTTGCATGGTGACCCTTTGGTGTGGTTAGGGCTTAAGACCTCACCGCCGTGACGGCCTGTCTGAGCAGCATCACACACAGCACCACATGTGTGCCTGCAATTAGATTGTTATGACTGACTGCTTGAACTTGTTGTCACCTCATTCGGCGGCAGGCTCAGTCACTCAGGGTGGAAATGGTTCAGGAGGAGGTAGAGCTTCTTGGGAATCGTAAGGTTCCCTGGTTCGATCCTTATATGTGCCCCCCCAGGGCCCAGACCAAACAAACTTGTGCAGACTAGTCAAAGACTACTTAAAACTGTCAGATTGCAACAGACTAGCATTTTCTAATCGGCACAAACCAGTCGGCCGACGAAACAAAAAGAAGCAGCCTCCAGCGCTGGTTTGCATTGTTGCTGCTTATTCTGCTTGTTCTGCTTATTATAAGTGACTTAAGGCTAGTTTTCCCCGTAACATAGCTTAATATTCATAGTTGCCCGTTAGTTTGGTTTTATTTCTGAAGTGTGGTTCTCTTTGAGAAAGACACTGAGCCCCTAACTGCTCCTGATGAGCAAATTGGTGCTCTTGCATGGTTTCCAACTTTCCTCTGCCATCAGATGGAGGCTCACTATCTGATTAAACCATAAGGATTTGACCTCCTTTAACCCATTCTGACCTGAGATCAGATTCATACGAGGTTTCCACTGGACACACACTTGTCTGATTAACCCATTCTGACCTGAGATCAGATTCTAAAAATGTCAGTCGCTCTTCGATTTTTCTAAAATAGCAGACCTACAAGCTCGTAGCGCGCCACTCGGTGGCGCGCTACGAGCTTGTAGATCTGCTATTTTTCAATAGCTAAAGCATAACATGATGCTAACACCAAAATGGGTGCCCGGTCAGAATGGGTTAACCTTGCATGTACATCAGTGGTTCGCAAACATTTTCACGTCAACAACCCCCAAATTGATTTCTAAATGGTTTAGTAGAAAATGTTGCACGTTTTGACATATGTGGTTCTCAAAGTGGATTCCATGGACTCTCTCCTTTTTTAAATTGACCCTTAATTAATCTGTGTGCAAACTCTGACTGTGTACAAATGGAACCAAACAAGTCCATTTGGTTCCATTTGAACACAGCCAGAGTCGAGGGGAGATCTAGCCCTCTCCAAAATTGGGATTGCAATCGGACCCTGAAAGCTGGCATCGCAATCCTTGCCCACAACAACGGTTGATCGTGTATACATTGATTGATTGAGCGTGGTACTTTACTTTCGCCACAGGACAGCAGTTTCGGGAGCATCTGTGCAGAAAGCGGAGTGGCGGTTGTTACTTTGCCGCCCATCGCGGCTCATGTGGAATTTCCCTGTGCATTGCATGTGTTGACAGGCCCTGCTGCCTGCCTACGCCTTCTGCCTGCGCCGTGTCACGTTAAGCACACGTCATGCTGGGAACGTAGACGGGTGGGGGGGGGTGGATGCCAGAGACGGGGGGGGGGGGGGGGGGGGGCAGAGACGCGACAGCAGAACGGAAACGTGATAAAAATGTTCCCCGGGGCTAACGTGACGTGTGACTGTGGTGTGCCATATGAACACATCTCACACACGCACGCACGCACACACACACACACACACACACGCACACACACACACACACACACACACACACACACACACACACACACACACACACACACACACACACACACACACACACACACACACACACGTAAACACACGTTATTTAGGCAATCCCAAGTTAAACATCAGTATAGGTCCTTACACATCTGCAGGCGTGTTTGACAACCCAACATGCCATGAAAGGTAACATGTACCAAGTTCACTTACAGTTCAGTAGCATTGGACTCGTGTTTGCATTGCAGGCAGGATCGAGCTCTATTTGTTTTAACCAGTAAAATACCCTTGAGTGTTAACTTCATTTCAACCTTTTTAAATAGGGACCCAGAGAGGGTTAATATTTCCACATTCAGGGTTACATTTTAACTCTCTCTGTGTAGCATCTTTTACTCACGAGTTCACACTGGCAGATACAAAATATGTCTCTTTGTATGATGGCTTCATGCAAAGCGACATATTTTAAGCCAGCTCAATTTATTTGTGGCTTTGTAGCTTTTGTAACGGCTACAAACATCAGGTGTCTTTGTATGTTCACGTCGCTGGCTTCCATTGAAAATGTATGAAGAATCAAGATTTCCACCACACAGATTAAGAGAGCAAAGCTCGCTCATTGTGTTGCAAAAGGCCTTTTCTATATTTATCAGAATACCGGTACATTCTAACCAGAGAATCATATCACTTTGGATCTTTCTAGTTTCTACACAAACCTGCTAGTGCATTGGTTCTCAATGTGTGGTCCGGGGGAACCCCCAGGGGTCCTTGAGGGGGTTCCATGGGGTGCCCAGCAAAAAGTGGAACAGCTTATTAAACACGTAAGCCCTGTTTCATTTTCTTTTTTTAGCTGAAATGTTTGCGATCCACTGCTGTGCATGCGTGCGTGTGTTCTGTTTGTAGTTGATAGCACAGCAGCATTGTCCTTGAAGGAGGGCGAAAGCCAATCCTTTTCTCTTTCATTTTTCTTCCCCCCACTCCACCATATGGATCTACGTACATGCAGGCTAGGCTATTATTACTCACATACACTGTAAAATCCTCAGTGTTAATGTAATCGCACACACAGACAGATTATACAGTACACAATCAATAATCAATAATTGCTGCTCTTTAGAAAACATGCAGCATTTTGCTGCATGGCGTACTTGGGTACACCGTCAAATCGCCAATGTTAATTTGTCTCTGGGCCCTATCTTCCATGGCCATTGCACCAGCGCCGACGCTACCGTTTGTGTGTGTGAGTGACATGTGTGTGACTGTGTGTGTGTGTGTGTGTTAGGGCATTAAGTCGACTATTCAACTAGTCGACTAGTAAATCCACTAGTCGACCGTGTGTGTGTGTGTGTGTGTGACTGTGTGTGTGTGTGTGTGTGTGTGTGTGTGTGTGTGTGTGTGTGTGTGTGTGTGTGTGTGTGTCAGACATACAGAGGTCTTAAAAAAAGGAATGTGCAGAAACAGAAGTTGGTGCACAGTAAGTGACACTTTCCCTTTCAGTTGACCTGTTTGCCTTTCTGAGTAATGGAAGTGGATTACTGGTAACATGATTATTGTGTGTAGGAGGAACAGACAACATGCTGTACATCCTCTTTGTCTTTTAGGTTAGTGTAATTATTGGTCAGGACGACCCATTTTAGTGAACTGAAAATATGTGATCTTGCAGATCGGACATATATATATATAGCCTATATATACTGTACCGGTATATATTTTGTATTTTTTTGTTCTAGTTCATTGAAGATAGGAAAAGAAACACCAAAACAAAACCTTTGTACTTTTGTGTTTGGCTCCAGAGCAGAGAATCTGTAATGAAAAGGCCAGATCTGTTGTCAGGGACAACCTGGGTATACTGTACATATACAGTAGTCTTCAAGTGTGGCAGCCAGGTGGTGTTGTGTGTCAGCTGGTTCTATCAGAGTCACACCTGTGCACAGAAAAGACATACACACTGCCATGCACAGGTGCACAGGCCTGCTGCGTGATCGCACATCGCCTGCACTTTACCTGTTTCCCGAACAATAAGCTAGCAGGGTCCACAGAGACATGGTAAATACATAATACTAGAGCCAAACTGATATGTCGGCCTGGGTTATACCATATATATCGAAAACTGGCTCGTTAGCTGCATGAACATTTTAGAGACTGAGGGCTGTATTTTTAAGTACCAGGTCTTATTCCCTAACTTGAGAAAAAAACTGACCCTGGAGGCGTGATCAATGCCATTTGGCTATTCTGAGTGGCCAAAGAGCATTGATCACGCCTCCAGGTCGTTAGTTTACTCAAGTTAGGGAATAAGACCTGGTACTTAAGACACGCAAAATACAGCCCTGAGACTTAAGAAAATAGAATTGATTTTGTTTTTATATGCTCATGATGAAGTGCTCTGTGCTCATAGTGAGTTCACATTAGCAGACGTTTCGGTCCTGGAACCTTCGTCAGTGCTAAGGTCCCAGGACCGAAACGTTTTGAGACCACCGCACCTGCAGTTTCCTCTGTGCTCACCTGATATATTATTGGCCATTATTGACTTATTTTTTGCAGACTAGCACATATAGAAGCTCGTAGAGCGCCACTTTGTGATGTGCTATGAGCTTGAGAAATCGTGAAAAATTGTGAAAATCTTTAAATATATACAGTATATTTTTAAAATAACTAAAACTAACTTTAAACTTTAACTAGACTAAAAACTATGCTTCTGGGGTTGCCTGGAACGTGTGAAATAACTGGAGATTCCCACCTATACACTTGATGTGCGTGTGCGTGCCCACTACAACTTTCCTCATTTACAGTTTGAGAGAAGATTACCTTTTTCTGATTGCCTTTAATGGAACATATTGGGTGACTAGGGCTCCTGTCGCTTTCACATGATTGTCACAACTCACAATCATGAAATCTAATCTTGTCATGATATAAATTATTCTGATTATTTAATTGTGCTTTTTGGCTTTGAACACATAAATGTACAAAATGATTGTGCGGCAGCGATGATCAAAGCTTTTTGTTTTGATTATCGGTGCTGATGACTAGTATGGTTTAAACAGGCCATATTATTCATCAGTTTATACTATGAAAGGTTGTCTGACCTGAACAGTATGACCTCAGCCCCTGGCGTGGGTTCCACCTCCGCTGGACACACACACACACACACACACACACACACACACACACACACACAGACAGACAGACCTTGCTCAACATGGCCTTTTCACTTTTGTTTCCGCTTCCTGTTGGCTGGAGGTGATTGATGTGGTGATGGCAGAATTGAACAGTGGAAAGGTTGGGTGAGGAGAGAAAAGGGGAAGTCGGGGAATGGGGGTTCTTCTGGGAAGAGGTTATTGTCTCCATCAGGCCAAAGGCATGCAGGGAAGAGTGTTTTGCACTCCGTCCGTCCGTGTGTCCATCCGTCCGTCTGTGTACAGCTAATCTCTGGCACCCGTTGGCCCGGTCGATGCCAAACTGCGCACACACACAATGGATGCCAACGATGAACCTCTGCCCCAAATCTTCCACAACGGCCTGTTATAGCGCCACCATGAGGCATATTTTCACATTTTTACCTATAACTGGCACCAGTGCACCTGCATCTGTGTGAATATCTGCATGCACACTCCCTAGAGGCCAAGGAAAACCTTTTGACATGCATTTTTTAGCGCCACCAGGAAATCCTGCAAATCGGTACACAGGTACACGCCCCTCAGAACATACGCGACTTTATGGTATTTCTTTTTTTATATGGGACCATAATTTTCCAAAAAGAATATTATGACATGAGAAATGAGACTTTAAACTAATGACTGGAAGCAGAAAGTATTCATGACCATGTTTATTAAGGTAATACAGTCTAGGTGAAGTTGGGCCCAAATACATGGACCTCTATGGGTTTTTTTTGGGCCCAATGACAGCACCACAACAGGCCATTATATGAACTTTCAGGATGTCCCGCCCGCCCATGTACTCTATGGAAGACAGATAGAGACAGACATACTGTAGACGGAGCGCCACGGAGAGCAGCAGAGATAGAGAGAATAGATTAGATGAGAGAGCGGATAGGAGCGATGGGACAAACAGGGTTATAAATCATGCCCGGCCAGGCTTCTCCTTCCTGAACAGAGCCAAAGGTAAACAGATTAGAAAATCAATTGTGGTTTTGCTGCATACTATATTAATTATGTACTGAATCCATCAGTGTTACGCTCATATAAATGTCACGGGCTGGGACACGGTGAGCTTCTTGGCCGGGAGACATAACCCAGAGTGGGGTTATGGGCAAGGAAAGGACAGCCGGCACAATGCCTGCATGGGCCCGTGCCAACCGGGGCCACCAACGGCCCCCACGGGGGCTGTTTCTACTCCCGTTGGAATAATTCTATAAATATAGAGTTGCATCCGTGCGCTGATAGGCTAAAGGGGGGTGGCTTCACTCTGGGAGATTTACACACGCATGCAAGCAGAAGCTCGCTATGGCGTTTGGCGGTAGATGATCTACCTATAATAACGGCGCTATCTTCTTTGACCCCGCCGGACACTTTTGTTGTGGTCGCAGCCAGGTCTATGAGTCACAGTCACACGCCATGCCCTCAGAATGTCCGATCAAAGTCCGCCGTCTCTCCTCATAACATCCGACGGCAGCCGGGTGACTCTGGGAGGAGTCAAGTGCCCGACTTGCTGACGTCGCCAAAGTGGAGGGGCGGGTAGGGTGGGGGGGGTGGGGGGGTAAGGTGTTGTTGTTGATTTGTGGTGTGGCTGCAGCATGTAATGCAAACACTGCAGCAGGACGCACGTGCGTACGCATGCGCGCGCACACACACACACGCACACGCACACGCACACACTTAAAGCTGCAACAATCAAATATTTTATTTTCTTATTATTTGATTAATTGAATAATCGAGAAGGGAGATATATATATATATATATATATATATATATATATATATAATGATTATTAATTATAATTCATTATATTAATTAGTTAGATTAACTGTAGCACACAGCCGGCCGTCTCAGTCTCTCTCTCTCCGCTCCACTTCACTCTCTCTCACTTTCATGGTCCTTTCTGTGCACTAGCTGGCACTTCATGGTGCTCTTGGCCCGGGCTGTGAATTAATTTGTGACGGGCGGCTCCGTCCACACAATCGGGGCCAATTTTGCCCCTCTGGCTGAAAAAAGCTGAGACGAGTGTCAGCTTTTTTCAGAGAGAGAGAGAGAGAGAGAGGGGGGGGGGGGGGGGAGTAGTAGTAGTCTGTTTGGTACCTTCAGATCTGGTGATGCAACAGATCTAGTGTTACTCCAACCAATTGATAAATTATTGTAGATTATTAAACTTGTAGATCTGCTATTTCAACTAACGTTAAAGAAGTTAAGAACACAGCGGAAGAAAAATACACCAGAGTGACAGACCGACACAGTGTACTGTGAGCGGCGCGCTGACTGAGAGATGTCTCAACCAACGGGAGGAGTAGTATCGATACCATGGAAAAGTCATATTGAACCGTTTTTATTTTTCAGAATCCATATTTATCGATATATCGATATTTTCGACAACATCAATATTAAGCCCATATATGGGAATGCCAATTTATGTGCCAGTGCTCGCCCAGCAGTCTGCTGTCACCTAGGCGGAAGCATGTAAACGACGCCCTCGGGCGTCTTACTGGTATTGTTGCTTTTAAAGTTTAATCGGTTGTATGTTTCCACCCGACAGAGGGTGAGACAAATTGATAGTTGCATAAAATAAGAGGACGAGAGGAGGTAAAAAATAAAATAAAGAAAATGCAACAACAAATAAAACATTAGAGAAGATAGATGTTTCTGGAAAAAGTCCCAGGAAGGTGAGTTACGGGCAGAGTGTGCTTTTAGCGAGATGTGGAGGTTGATGGATGCCGTAGAGACTCCTACAGACCTGCGTCATCCCGGCACGCTTCGCTGTGCCAGATCAGCACGTGACTCCTTTCACTCGTACCATGGCGACGGCTAATCAATACCATACTGACACAGCTGATCAATGCACAGACACCAACCGCACCTGTGGACACTGCGATCCATCAAAACCCCCACATTTACTGTCAAGCAGACATGCACAGTTGTGCGCGCACACACACGGACGTACACACTCGCACGCACACACATACATGCACTCGCACACATGCATTTACTGAAAACAGATAAATGCATAGAGACACACACACACACACACACACACACACACACACACACACACAGAGCGATTTATTAGCTAAAATGGGCTGCCTTGTGTCCCAGTCAGGGCACAGGTTGTTAATCTGAACGTGAGTCAGCATAGATTGGTGCCTAATTGTTAACTTGACTTTAGTTGTTACGCTTCCTTCCTCACACACACACACACACACACACACACACACACACACACACACACACACACACACACACACACACACACACACACACAGTGAGCTAGCCTGTCATGGCCAGACTAGAGGGTTATTTTCTTTGCACTGGCAGGTTTTTCTGGCTTGCAGGCTATACCAGTGAGCAGCTGGCCACTGCAGGCCCTGACAGGCCTGCAGGCCTAACAGACTCGGCACATCTGAGCTGTCGCACACGTATTGATGGGCAACGAGGTGTTAATGCGACGGCGCGTCTTATTGCCCCCGACGGGGGGGCGTCACTCCCTCTCTCCCTAGTGGCCGGCTGGCTGGCTGGCTGGCTGCACAGAATGTGGGCTTTAAAGAAGACGACGTGTTCCTTTTTCTTTACGAGCTTTAGGGGCGGCCAAGTGTGTTGTAAACACGTCCACACACATCCTGAGGTTCAGCATTTTGCTTCAGTGGCACTGGATCAAACCTGTCTGTCTGTGTGCACCGTTGCATCAAACCTGTCTGTCTGTGTGCACCGTTGGATCAAACCTGTCTGTCTGTGTGCACCGTTGTCGTGTGGCACAGATCTTGTATCTAGCTCCACATTTAATCTTTTTTTATGTCGCTGTCCAAAATTGTTCCTTTTTTTTATATATTTATATATATTTGTTTTGGTAATATTTTAAAATGTGTACAATAGCCAATCTACAAGCTCAATCTACAAGCTCACAACAGCTTGCAATTTGAGCTTGTAGATCTGCTACTTTGTGTGACACTCATGCTCATGCTCATTAACGTACACATAGGTGAACACAGACACACATAGATAGGTGAACACAGACACACATAGATAGGTGAACACAGACACACATAGATAGGTGAACACAGACACACATAGATACTAGATAGGTGAACACAGACACGCATAGATAGGTGAACACAGATACACATAGATAGGTGTGTGTGTGTGTGTGTGTGTGTGTGTGTGTGTGTGTGTGTGTGTGTGTGTGTGTGTGTGTGTGTGTGTGTGTGTGTGTGTGTGTGTGTGTCAATGCACATCTATATAAACTTAAAAAGTAACTAGAAATGACCTTGTAAATCAAACATGGCTTGTCTGCCTACGGACCCCTCTAGTTCTGCCAGGTTTTCTCCATCCACATGTGTTTTTAGCATGGCTTCCACACGACAGCCTCGATAATGGCTGTGTAAATGGAACTGTTGCACCTGCTCTTTCAACTGTCACTCAGCACTTACATGTGTGTGGGTCTGTTGGGATCTGTCATGTAGGCTAGAGTTCAGTTCACTATAGGACACTTTCTGTCTGTCTGTTGGATGACCATAATGACTGTGAAGATCTATTACAGTACTTTCCTAATTGCTGTGCCCATTTGAAACCTTCACCCTTAGCTCTCACGTCCACTGCAGAAGAAAACAGGGAGTGTTCCAGGAGGAGCTCTGCTCTGTCAGCAGAACCCTCTGACAGCTTCAAAGAGCATGCAAACCGGTGGGCCAGGCAGAGAATACCAATTCCCCAAGTCACAATACCATGCTTATAGTACATTAATACCGTGGGCAGGCAGAGAATACCAATTCGCCAAGTCACAAAACAACATTGTGCATTTCAATTCAGGCATTTAGCAGACGCAAGGTAAACATCAAATAATAATCTAGGATCATAGGTAAACCTATCATCATCAGTCTGAACGGTATAATATGAAAAATCACAACTGTGTGAAGTGACTGGTGAAACTTCGTGTGGGGGTCCCCGGCCAGGGTTTCCTGCGAGCCGCCCCGCGTCCGAAACGGTTGAGAAATGTCAGAGTTACCTTTTGAGGGTCCCCAGGGGGTCCCTGTACTGTACTGTACTGTACTGTACTGTACTGTACTGTACTGTACTGTCTACCAAGTGACAGAGCAATTTCAGTGCTCTGACAGACCCAGCCAGCCAGCCAGGGATAGGCACACACATAGCTACTTAAGGAGTGCTTGCACCACTCAAAAAAACTCATCCGTACATTGAGACTATACACATATAGTATGCCAGGTCAACAAATTAACCTGGTAATGCACACACGTTGTTTATTTCCAGCTAGAGGAGGCTGTGGAAAAGACTTTGGAAGGAGAGGAGGTGAAGTGTGGATGTGGTGTTTGCGGATAGCGCGTCTGTGCTAAATGTGACACCTGCACCCTGGATAGGGCCTGTTGTCCGGTGGAAACCTCATATGCCCCAAACTGTTACTTTTCAGGATTACATAATGGCGAAAATGGCAAAAACACCTGATCTGCGAAGTTGCGTTTCCTGTTAATTCACCTCCATGGTTCTGCTTGATCTACATTCTAGACGTTGCGCAGTATAGAGAGTATAGAGAGACGGAACTGAAAGACAAAGGAAGTGTTACTACAGGCTGTGCAGCCGTTGTGCATTTCCTGTCATTCACAGTCACACTCATACATCTTGTGGGCACACACACACACACACACACCACACACACACACACACACACACACACACACACACACACACACACACACACACACACACACACACACACACACACACACACACACACACACACACACACACACACACCACAGGGTCTGTGTTCTTTATTCTAATGCAGCCCAGAGTAGTGGGGGATGAAAAAGGACATGTCCGGGAGTGGACATTGAGACGCAGTGAGCTGCATTAGCACGGTGGCCCTTCGTGTGGAGCACCGAGTTGTGTTCTGGAAGAACAAGAATATTGTTTTATTCCAAACAATTTACGAAATAGTGGTGTGTGTGTGTGTGTGTGTGTGTGTGTGCGTGTGCGTGCGTGCACTGTGGTGCTGTCGCAATTATGACATTTTACTGGACTGAGTGAATAATTGTAGCTCATTGTGATTAACGATTTAATTGCATTTCTGTCATTGAACATTGGATCATTATGAATACAAATTACATTTCTATTTGGCTTTTAGGCTTCGTAAACAAGACAATCTATCTATAAATGCACCAAGTCTCTGTGTGTGTACTGTTGTAATCCACTTAACTCGAGAACCGTTCTCCCCACCAACTTCAAAATACACACACGCGTTCCACACCACCACAGGGAGTGCAGTGCCCGATGTGCCTGGCTTCTGCCCGGGCTCTGGACAGGGCCCCTGCCCGGGCTCTGGACAGGGCCCCTGCCCAGGGTCTGGACAGGGCCCCTGCCCAGGGTCCATGTATGGGTATAAAAGGACACAGACATGTTTTTGGAAATGCATTTCCAACTTGCATCGTTCCAAGTAGGCCAGTGCCCAACGGGACCGCTCCAGAGGCTCTGGACAGGGCCCGAATTAGCCTATAGATCGCACCTGATCACCCCACCCCTAGATCTTCATAGTACTTAGTTTAGACAGTCTTTGGTTTAGACTATAGTCATTGGTTAGACCAGTCATTACTTGCGCAAGCAGAGCGCGCAAGTAATCGTTTCGCTTGGTCTCTTCGAAGTGAAGACAAGTTTTCTTCAACGGTAAATCTGTGCCTGGTTTGCTGGGACTAGTTACAACATTACGTCATCCTTGAGAGAGTACATGGTGTGTATATGACGTAATGTTGTAACTTGTAACTTGTAACTTGTAACATTACGTCATATACACACCATGTACTCTCTCAAGGATGACGTAATGTTGTAACTAGTCCCAGCAAACCAGGCACAGATTTACCGTTGAAGAAAACTTGTCTTCACTTTTTGGAACCAAGTAACCACAGTATACTGCTAATCAAATTACAACTACATACTCTGTATGTAGTTGTAACTAGAACAACTACATACAGTCTGTGCCTGGTTTGCTGGGACTAGTTACAAGTTACAAGTTACAACATTACGTCATATACACACCATGTACTCTCTCAAGGATGACGTAATGTTGTAACTAGTCCCAGCAAACCAGGCACAGATTTACCGTTGAAGAAAACTTGTCTTCACTTTTTGGAACCAAGTAACCACAGTATACTGCTAATCAAATTACAACTACATACTCTGTATGTAGTTACTTGCGCAAGCAGAGCGCGCAAGTAATCATTTCGCTTGGTCTCTTCGAAGTGAAGCCAAGTTTTCTTCAACCGTAAGTCTGTGCCTGGTTTGCTGGGACCAGTTACAACATTACGTCATCGTTGAGAACCGGGACCAGAGTACATGGTGTGTATATGACGTAATGTTGTAACTTGTAACTTGTAACTAAGTCTGTGCCTGGTTTGCTGGGACCAGTTACATATATGTAACTGGTCCCAGCAAACCAGGCACAGACTTACGGTTGAAAAAAACTTGGCTTCACTTTTTGGAACGAAGTAACCACAGTATACTGCTAATCAAATTACAACTACATACTCTGTATGTATCTCTTACGTCATCACTGACGTAAGTGTTTATATCACCGTAAGTCTGTGCCTGGTTTGCTGGGACCAGTTACATACGTATACACACCATGTACTCTGGTCCCAGTTCTCAACGATGACGTAATGTTGTAACTGGTCCCAGCAAACCAGGCACAGACTTATGGTTGAAAAAAACTTGGCTTCACTTTTTGGAACCAAGTAACCACAGTATACTGCTAATCAAATTACAACTACATACTCTGTATGTAGTTGTAATGTGATTTGTAATTTGTAAATCTGTGCCTGGTCTGCTGGGACCAGACTACACAGATGACCATATCTCTTACGTCATCACTGAGAGCTAGTCATACATATACACACCATGTACTCTGGTCCCAGTTCTCAACGATGACGTAATGTTGTAACTGGTCCCAGCAAACCAGGCACAGACTTATGGTTGAAAAAAACTTGGCTTCACTTTTTGGAACCAAGTAACCACAGTATACTGCTAATCAAATTACAACTACATACTCTATATGTAGTTGTAATGTGATTTGTAATTTGTAAATCTGTGCCTGGTCTGCTGGGACCAGACTACACAGATGACCATATCTCTTACGTCATCACTGAGAGCTAGTCATACATATACACACCGTGTACTCTGGTCCCAGCTCTCAACGATGACGTAATGTGGTATCTGGTGGGACCAGATTACACAGATGACCATTTCTCTTACGTCATCACTGAGAGCTAGTCATACATATACACACCATGTACTCTGGTCCCAGCTCTCAACGATGATGTAATGTGGTAACTGGTCCCAGCAAACCAGGCACAGACTTACGGTTGACAAAAAACTTGGCTGTCACTTTTTGGAACCAAGTAACCACAGTATACTGCTAATCAAATTACAACTACATACTCTGTATGTAGTTGTAATGAAAAAAGTAGAACACGTATGTATACATGTAAAAAATAAAGATCTATATATCATTCTTATGTACAGATCACCTAAAACAAACCTTTCGGAATTAAACACATTTCTCAAAAAAATGGTAAAGTATCTATCATCTCCGACTTCCACAATTATGATAATAGGAGATTTCAATGAAGACCATTATACTGAAAAAGATATAAATATAAAGACCTTCATGTCAAGATTAGGCTTTAAACAATTAAATACAAATCCAACTACAGATTTCGGAAGTATTTTAGATCATGTATATTTCAACAAATTTGTAGTAAAGTATTATTACAGAAATTGAAGTTAGAGACACATATTACTCTGATCATGATTTAGTATTAATATCACTATAGTACAAAATGAAATACATTTAAAACAATTGACAATTTACAATAAGTAATAAAATAATTATACTGTATGTATAATATATTTTAATTCAGTTTATATACCTTTTTTTTCATCACATATCAATGATTCATTTTTCTGTAAAAAAGTAGTTAGGTAGCAAATAGTTACACGTAATGATTATACATTTCAAACGTTCCTTCACAGAGATACTGAGATGTGATAGTTTCCAGCGGTCGAAAGTACTTGCGCGCTCTGCTTGCGCACTAGTAGGCCATTTATGGCCTACTAGTGTGCAACAAGCAAGTATGCACTCGGCAGAGTGCAGTTCTAGTTAGTCCTACAACTACAAAAATTATCTCAAACCCTCAGCCTAAACCTAACTTCCCACGGGGCAGCACACCTAAACCTAACCTTAACCCATGTCTAACCTGACTAGTCTAAACTAAGTATGCACCCCATTTCCAACTTCCATCATTCCAAGTAGGCCATGCCCCACGGGCACCGCTCTAGTATTGCAAATGATTGCAAATAACTACCAAAGAAAAATGAATTGAGCGTGCTATTTATACTATTTTTGGGACTGTTTAAAAATATATGGACATTTTTCAACATGGAAACGAAGACGATTATGCAACAAATAATTGTGATTGTCTCAAATAATTACAATTAGGCAATTATGTAATAATTGCGACAGGCATATGTGTGTGTGATGGAGAGAGAGAGAGAGAGACTTGTGACAGGTCACTCGTCCCATTAGCCCTGGTCAGAGGGTCGTAAGACGCCGGGTCAGATGAGGTATTCACTTCAAGGAGGTCTCTTGGCGGTGTGGGTGTCAGGCAGGCCGGGGGGATGTCATGTAAGGTGAACAGGGTGGCCAGACGTTTGGTCAGCCCTTCACTTTAAGAGAGATGGACAGCTGGATTCATGCTCACTCAATATGCTGCTTGGGCAGACGTGAAACTTCACTCCGTGAGAGTGAAGAGAGAGAGAGAGTGCACTGCTGGCGTCCGTCCACTCCTGCATTCAACTACGGACACCTGACCTGTGCTAGAGAGACTCCAACGCATAGCTCACTGTGTGTGTGTGTGTGTGTGTGTGTGTGTGTGTGTGTGTGTGTGTGTGTGTGTGTATTACAATTTACCATTTAGGCATTTAGCAGACGCTCTGAATCCAGAGCGACTTACATTAAGCAAGAACAAAAATCATGGCAATACATCATATACATAAAAAATTTACCACTTAAGCTAACAGTGGAATATCTATATAATTCATTGTACACTTTTTTCCGATCCGATCCCGATACCACAATTTTCGAGAATAATATATATAATAATAATTATTTTGAAGTCCACCGACTGGGAATAGTGTTTATAGCTACGTATCTAGTTATATATCTCGTGTTGTGTTTATAGCAGACTCCTCACTCAAATGTGCACTTGCAGTTTGGGCAACTTAAAAGCAAACTCCACATGCCCCAACATTTTATTTACCTGCTATAGTGTTACTTAGACTGGCATATTCGCCGATACTGATATGACCAAATAAGGGCCGATCCCATCCGTTTCCGATAACGATACAGTATCGGGACATCTCTAAATTAAACTAAGCATATATATACTATATGTAGTGCTATGCTATGTCTACATAAATTGCTATCTAAGTTACATAAGTTGAGCCTTTGCATACGCCTCGTCGTGGCTAGGGCAAGTGCTATGGGCCACCCCTAACCCTGGAGAGGTGGGTTTTCAGACTACGGCGGAAGTTTGGGAGTGAGTCTGCAGTTCTGATTGTAATGCATTCCATAGTTTTGGAGTCAGACGGGAGAGGAGTTTGGGACGTGTGGAGTGTTGTCCTGGTGTTTTTTAGTGACTGCTTCCCTGCATTGGCTGATCTGAGTGCGCGGGAGGGTTTGTAGGGTACGATCAGACTTGCAAGATATGGGGATGCCATACCTTTGGTTGCTTTGAAGGCCAGCATCAGAGTTTTGTATTCTGTGCGGGCAGCGACCGGGAGCCAATGGAGGGAGCGGAGAAGGGGGGTGACATGTGAGAAAAAGATGTGTCTATGTGTACATACTACAAACACTAAGGGCAGCAGACATGCGCATGACTGTATATCACACCACACACACACACACACACACACACACACACACACACACACACACACACACACACACACACACACACACACAAACACGAAAGGTCATATGACTGATAAGGCAAAAAGCATTTGAAAGTCCTTGACGGACTCACTTTGTGTGAGTGTGTGTGTGTGTAGTGTGTAAAGTCATGCACTTGACTTCTGCCTCGCTGCAGAATTGAACATAAACCCTGGGAGTCTGAAACAGCCTGACTGGGGATTATTCAAAATGTTCATGCTCACTATGCTCTCCCTTCTTATCATGGTTTCACCTCACCTCACATGGCTTCCTGTAAACTCTCCAGTCATTTTGTGAGCAATAAAAGTCTATGGGGCTGAAGATGATTGTGGCCGAGGGAGAGACAAAAAGCTGTGCTGCTGCAGCAGTGTCCCCTCCAGACCCCGGACACTGCAGCAGTGTCCCCTCCAGACCCCGGACACTGCAGCAGTGTCCCCTCCAGACCCCGGACAGTGCAGCAGTGTCCCCTCCAGACCCGGGTCACTGCAGCAGTGTCCCCTCCAGACCCCGGACACTGCAGCAGTGTCCCCTCCAGACCCCGGACACTGCAGCAGTGTCCCCTACAGACCCGGGTCACTGCAGCGTGGCTTACAACCCCACACAGCTGTTGGAAGTTTCTCTGCTGATTTAAGTTCAGAGTTCTGCTCTGCCTCTTTCACACTCAGAAGCAGCCCCCCCCCCCCCCCCCCCCCAAATTGCTCCAGCCCAAGTTTGGTCAATGAATAAAGACGTCTTTTTTCCAATGGCGCTCGGTGCCAATATCGTCTTTTGACGTCTTTTTTACATTTTCAGTGATTCCGAGAGCTCTCACTGATATCCACCGTCTAGCAAGCTCACAGCTTGTATAGATCTGCTATTTGTGAAAAATCGTGAAACTCAAATCTTTGCATCTGGGAGGAGTCCCTGGAACAACATCAGATGGCTGTCCAAATACAGATAATTATGGGAGTCCTTGACATGAAAAGGGTTGAGCACCACTGACATAGAAACAGGTTTTTCAGAAAGCCTTCAGAAGACATTTTTTTAAAATCTTCCTCAGGTCTAAATGGGTTAAAAAATACGATCGCCAGATTAGCTTTAGGCGATTTCGCTTCCAGTTCATTTTGGGTTGAATTTGAAATAAAAGACCCGGCTGTATCCAGCCGCAGATAAGTTCAGCGGCGGAGTCAATGGTGGCAGTCAATGATAAGTTTACGTCCTGGGGAGACACCAAACTTTGACACTAACATCAAAGCCACAGTATAATGCCTTTTGACAAGCAACATTTGGCTGCTTTCCCCCGCCGTGCCCCGGTGTTGTGAAGTGTTGGCTCTCTGCTGGGGTTTACATTTGCATAGAAATGGCTTGTCAACGCTCTGCCGGGTCAATATGATCTGAAAGGACACGGACCGCGGTGGGTCTGGAGGATTGGCTTTCTCCTCACATAAACTTCACCAGCAACAAAACTACACACCGCAGCTGATGGATGATCAGCCGTGGGCTCAGGTCATCCATAACCATCTATGACATAATGTGACTCAGGCTGACAAAACTCGGCTAGAATGAAAAGCCAGAAAAAGAGAAAATAAACTAGATTTTCGTTCCACTTTATAACCCTAGCGTAACATTTTGAGTACCCTAAAGTTCTGTTATAAATGTTGAGTATGGTTCTCCAGCATTTAGAAATTGCCAGATGCCAACTTGCATGTAGATCTGCTGTTTTCGGGATGTGACAGATGATATCAAGGTCGACTAGTGGATTTACTGTTATTTCCTGTTGTACTGTGAGGGTCCATGTCTCGGCCCCATACAGCAGTACTGACTCCACAGTAGCTATGACCTGGGAGGTCTTCTCCCATATCTGATTTCCCCACACTCCTCATCCCGTGCACGGCTTTCCAGGCAAGTGCTCTCCGAACCTTCAGGCACTTCGACACTAACTCTGGGGGAGCCCGGGTTTAGACTGCCAACCTTACGGTTCCCATCCGGCCACTCTTCTCTACCCCTGAGCCCCAATGACCTTGTCGTCCAAAGGCGAGTGCTCTACCGACTAAACTCTGGACACACATACAGGACATATATAATCTAGTAGGTTGGCCTCCAATGCCAGCAGAAAAACGGGGATAGGGGATAATGAATCATAACCATTATGAAATGATGACTACATTATCACACAGTGGCAAAATGAACAGCATCGCATCAAGCTGGTTGTTTACCACTAAACTAAACGATGATATATAAGATGTCGAAAATGTCTACCACAGAGACAAGATAATAGCCATTTATGTAAGGAGGAAGTGAGACAAATGTGATCCTTCCTCTGTGTGTTGGAAAAACACTGCTGCATGGGCTAAAGGGGAACATCCCTCTCCCCTGGTTCTGGCTAATTACAGATGTACTGTACTTTTCCTCCCCCACAAGAAACACACATGATTTTAGTTTGGCAACCAGCTGGCAAACACAAAACACTTTAGTGTGCTGATGTTTGCCTTGCCATTTGGTGCCCCCCCCCCCAGAATATGAGGAGTTTTACCGGCTTGCCTGGCGCTCTGGGAGAACCACACCAAATGCCTTGATCAGCGTGTTCAGGTTTTAGCATTGGATGATGCCAGTCTGCTATTCTATGATGTACGATGATTAGTTTTTTCCCCCCTCGTCTTTCCAATCCCCCCACCACACACGCTTGAGTGCGCTAACGCACGCACGCACGCTGTCTCTCTGAAAACATGTGCGGTAGGACTTCTAATTGGATGTATGTGTGTCCACGTGTCTGTGAGTGCGCACGTCGCACACACACGTGCCTGTGTTGCATGTGGTCTTAATTTGTCTTTGTTTGTTTACGAGTGTTTTTCCACTTGGGAAACGTACTGGAAGTGTTACAGAGAAGACACAATGGATCTTTTGGGTCATTGTGTTTCAGGCTCTAACATTTCAGATTTCACGCGGCTTTGTTGGTTTATTTATGTTAAAAAACACCCTTGGATACCAGCATCCCTCAAATGCTGAGTTCTGTGATCTTTGTGTGCGTGAGGCCAGATGCTTGTCTTTGGCCCCTCTTCCACCGAAATGGTTTTGGACATGCAGGGTTTCCAACTGACTGAATATGACCGTTAACCTATTTCATCATCTACTGGTGATCTTCGCATGCACATGCACACACACACACACACACACACACACACACACACACACACAGGCAGGTTATGACAGGTTGGAGTATGACTAAATGGAAGGTATTCCGTCATTCAGCTCCAACCCAGATGGCATCTATCTTGTTCTACACAGTGCTGAGCTGGAAGCAGCTGATATAGGGGACATTCTATCTTGTTCTACACAGTGCTGAGCAGGAGGCAGCTGATATAGGGGACATTCTATCTTGTTCTACACAGTGCTGAGCAGGAGGCAGCTGATATAGGGGACATTCTATCTTGTTGTACACAGTGCTGAGCTGGAGGCAACTGATATAGGGGACATTCTATCTTGTTGTACACAGTGCTGAGCAGGAGGCAGCTGATATAGGGGACATTCTATCTTGTTCTACACAGTGCTGAGCAGGAGGCAGCTGATATAGGGGACATTCTATCTTGTTGTACACAGTGCTGAGCAGGAGGCAGCTGATATAGGGGACATTCTATCTTGTTGTACACAGTGCTGAGCTGGAGGCAACTGATATAGGGGACATTCTATCTTGTTGTACACAGTGCTGAGCAGGAGGCAGCTGATATAGGGGACATTCTATCTTGTTGTACACAGTGCTGAGCAGGAGGCAGCTGATATAGGGGACATTCTATCTTGTTGTACACAGTGCTGAGCAGGAGGCAGCTGATATAGGGGACATTCTATCTTGTTGTACACAGTGCTGAGCAGGAGGCAGCTGATATAGGGGACATTCTATCTTGTTCTACACAGTGCTGAGCAGGAGGCAGCTGATATAGGGGACATTCTATCTTGTTGTACACAGTGCTGAGCAGGAAGCAGCTGATATAGGGGACATTCTATCTTGTTGTACACAGTGCTGAGCAGGAGGCAGCTGATATAGGGGACATGCTATCTTGTTCTACACAGTGCTGAGCAGGAAGCAGCTGATATAGGGGACATTCTATCTTGTTGTACACAGTGCTGAGCAGGAGGCAGCTGATATAGGGGACATTCTATCTTGTTGTACACAGTGCTGAGCAGGAGGCAGCTGATATAGGGGACATTCTATCTTGTTGTACACAGTGCTGAGCAGGAAGCAGCTGATATAGGGGACATTCTATCTTGTTGTACACAGTGCTGAGCAGGAAGCAGCTGATATAGGGGACATTCTACACTCTATAGTCGCAGAATACTTTACTTGAGAATGTCCCTGTTTCAATACGTTATACTTCTACTCCACTGCCAGTCAACAACAAGAAACAATTGAATGTGTACATTTTACTCAACTGCAATTATTTGAACGCTATAGTTACTCTTTGCATTTAGATTACAGAACATGTGAGTGAGTGAGTAGCCTTGCCGAGCCATGAGGCCCATAGGGCAGGAGCCTATCTCCTGTTTCTGTAGCGTGAGGCAGCTTGATGTACAAGTACACCCCCTGGACATGACGCCAGTATGTCGCAAGGAGGCTCACAATGCATCGCGATGCAACACTGTGCACTTGTACTGTAGATGAGCTATTTTTGAAAGATTTGGACACATTTTGAAAAAATACGTTAATGGGACAATCTTCATAATGAGTACTTTTATGTTTGATATGTATATTTTGATGCAAATACTTACTTTACTTAATACAGGCCTTTTACTTGTACCAGAATATGTTTATGTAGTGGTACTGCTGCTTACACTTCAAGGACGTCTTCAGCCATTTTCAACCTTTTGGTCCTCACTAATGCTCATGATAATAATATGGTACCTTGGCAAAAGGGCCTTTCAGTGTGGAGGTTGCATGTTCTCCCCATGTCCCCTAGAGTAGGTACCCTCACAAAATAACATGCAGTAATCCTGGTCTCTAAACTACCTCCCCCTGGCCAGCCGGGGTGCCTGATGGAGGGGAAAGGAACTGGTTGGAATAACGTGTTCCCTCCACACGCTACGTCCAGCCGGGGAAACTTTCCCCTGTCGGGTGAAAAGAAGCTGCTTGGACTCCTCATGCGTGGAAGGAAGCATGAGGTTAGTCCGCTGCCCCCCCCCCCCCCAGGTTTGCAGAGGAAGTGTAGCGCCCAGGATTACATTAGATAATTGACACTGGGTGAAAAATTGGGTTGCAAAATGCAAAAAAATGCAAGCTTTCTTTCTATTCCTGGAAAGTCAGCGTGCTATAAGGTAATCTTTGGTACTTTGGTACAAAAACAAATGATGATGTCACTGGTAGGCGGGTACACAGACTTCCTATGAGACACAGACCGAGTAGGAAAACATCAGTGAGGACCAATTATAATATGAAGATGGTGAAATACTGAGTACTTCCTCCACCACTGACTATAAAATGATCAATGCAATGCATTTAATTAATTGATCAAAATGTATGGATTTCCAGGCAGCTCAGCCTGATCTTTGTAATCTGCTGGTCTGACTGCACTCCTCGTGTTCCCACTGCTTTATTCCAGGATCCAGAGAAGACCGTTTATTTCCTTTTTAATCCAATAAATGCCAACATACTTTCCTATCAAAACTATTCGACAGCTAATTTTAAAACCTTTAACGACTTGAGTTGTATATCTTAACTAAATGGCGCGCTCCGGGAATAATGCTGAGACCGCTGAGACTGCCAATAAGCACTAAGCTGTACTTTCCCAAACCATAAACAGGAAGGAGCATGATGCATGCTTTGCAGTCGAAAGGACTTTGTCCATAATATTATCCCCAGTAGGAGCCTCTTTAACAGCATCATGTGAACTGTTGTCTGGACTCAAAACATAGTCCAGATGTAGCATGCCATACATCATACATGCATGACACCCACAGCCACAAGACTATAGATCTGGCACAACCCCAAACCATATTAATTCACCACAACAATGATGTAGTCATTGACTGGTGATTGAGGTCCTTGGCACAGCTGGCAGCATGCAGAAGAAATATGACCACTGATCGGCCTAGTAGTCTGCGAGATTAGATGCGGACAAAAAGAAAAGAAAAAAGGAAACGTTTGTATCACTGTACTTGTGAGGAGTTCAGTTATCTACGAGCTTGTAGATCTGCTATTTTTGGTGTGCGACACCGAAAATATATCGGGCATAACTCTAGACATTTAGAGGTTAGGTATATTGTTTGGGGTTAATCAGTAATCCTCCTGTATATGCACAACCTAATTTATTTTCTTAACCAATTCTGGGCGGGAACCCCTTTTGGTGTTTTAAGCATTATGTTATATTTTGGCTATTGAAAATTAGCATATCTACAAGCTCATAGCGCGGCACCGAGTGCTGTGCTATGAGCTTGTAGGTCTGTTTAAAAATCATGAAAATGTGTCACAAATCTTTGAATATATTCTTTCAGAGCGAACGTTTTTAACTCAAATCTTTGCTTCTGGGGGGGTCCCTGGAACAACATATTTTCTGATGGGGGTCGGTGGCCAAATACATATAATTCTGGTGGTCCTTGACACTAAGTAGTTTGAGAAGCACTGACATAGAAACATAGGTTTTTCAGAAAACCGTTAGGATTTAGAAGACATTTGTAGAATCGTCATCAGGTCTAAATTAGGTTTACTCTACAACTCAAATTCATTTAGACGTCTGGGCACATTTGGTCCTAACAAGTAACAGTAGAATCATACACACTACACACACACACACACACACACACACACACACAAGCTCACGCACGCACGTCCAATCGCAAATCCGCAATATCTCCCCTTGCCTGGCGGTGATAACGGAGCATAATAGTAGTTTGATCTGGAAGCTGGCGGTGGCGGGTCAGCAGAATGTTAAAACTGTGTGACGAAACAGCTCACCTACTAGAGGGAGAGAGAGAGAGAGAGATTATCAAGTTTATGTCCCGCAGGACCACCTTACTAGATAATCCACTACCACAAACCTCACATAGAATTTCCATACCAGCTAGAGTAGACTGTTGGATGTGAATAATGGTAAAAAATGAGTGTGTATTTCAATAGCCACATATACCAGTGTTCACCCATCAATTGCAGAGTGGTATAAATAAGTACATTTATTCTGTACTGTACGTATTAGGTTTGCTGGAGTATTTCCAATTTTCAGTGCTTTCAGTTACTTTGCTTGTTACTTTGTAGATTTTGATTATTATTACAAAACATTACTCACTTCAGCTCTATATACATTTCTGCCATTTGAGAATAGCAGATCTGCAAGCTCACAATACGTTGCGATGCATTGTGAGCTTGTAGATCTGTGAGTTTTTTTTAGTTTTTTTTAAACATTTTTTACATTCAAAATATACTCTAGAAAAGTTTTGAATTCCGGTCTTTTAGTAGTGTTTCTACTTTGCAGTATTGATATTAACTTGACTAAAGTTTATATGCGAGTACTTTTTCCACCACTGATCCATTGTAACGTGATGACACTACAGTGTGATGTACGCTGGCTGATGGGATATACTAGATACCGTGCCTGGGTCCGTACGCTTTTCCGACCAGTCATTGGTCCGACATGCGGAAAACGACCGGATTAAGGTTGGCGAACATGCGTTAAGGTTGGCGAACATGTGCTGCTCCATGCTCACGGTTAAGGTTAGGATCTGCTACTGACCCTGAAAAGTACAGTAACCGTTTTGGAGATACAGTATGAGGATTCCACACTGACAGAGAGACCTTATGCATAATTGTAATACCTTTTAAAAGACTGAAGGTCACCCTGGCTTTCACTAGGATCTCTCAGCCTCCGCAGCAGTATCTAGTCAGTGAATCACTTTCAGGCAATCAGAGTCTACCCATCCACTGTGATTCTGCCAATATCACCATCCTATTAAAATGTTCATGAGACGCCTGATTATACAGAGATATCATGTACTGTAAGAGTGGGGGAGACTCTCAGAGGAAAGGGCTTTGAAATCCTTTCCTTTTTGAGACTATTATAGGGTCCAGTTCCAGGGTTTTAATATGTATTAACTATTATATGTATATAATAGTTTTTATTAATAATAGTATTAATATAATATGCAATACTTTATTTCATTTCACCTCCAACGGTGCCCATGGTGGTCTATGCATGGCTGGGGCGTCCTCTTCCCTGAGCCAAGTCTAAGCCTATTTGTCCGCGGACCCCCATCTGAAAATATTTTGTGCCAGGGACCCCCCCCCCCCCCCCCATACAACATTTGTGTTGTTAACATGTTAACAAAAAAACATCTATATTTATTTTAGAAAATAGCATATCTACACATGCTTGTAGATCTGATATTTTCAAATTCATTAGCCTAGGCATGGCCTTGTTTTCATAGACCGGGATGCGTATTTCTCTCGCAAAACCTGCTAACACTGCTGGTTACGTGCAATCCACCTGCACTGATATCGGTTACAAACGGATTCCAACGTCACAGCAAACAAGTCTCACTGTGTGAATAGTGGGCTCTGGTTGGTCACCCACAACTCTGGGGTGAGCGAAATGTAATTCAAACTGAGGAGTGCCAGACCCAATCTCCTCCCTGTGGCAGATTTGTCTGGCTTCCAGTCTAGTAAGGTAAACCCTACTGGAAACTTGAATTGCAATATCGGTATTTGTCGATTTAACCGTGCAAAAAATCGGCCATCGTGCCAGTAATATTTTCTGGTCTCAAGATAGATCGTCCTCCAAAGTTAAACTTGGTGAGTTCTCAAGGAGTCTATTCAGCTGTACCCTTCACCCTTGGAGAGTTTCCCCAACTCGCTGTAGCAGAAAATGAACTAGCCATGATGATACGTGGAGCTGACAACAGTCCATCTTAACTTGTTCTTTACGACTTTAATAACTCCGTTACAGCCAATCAAATCTCAATTTTCCACTTCACACGTTGTGCGCTTACATTATACAGTACCTGCAGCTGAGCAGGCTGTTGGACAAAAGAACAGGTCATGGAGCAGTGGGCACATCAAACATATCCCACACTGGACTGAACCAAGGTCATTATAGTCTGACACTCTGACAGTGTTGAGAACCACTGCTGTCGTTCTCAGTGATTATACGTTTTGGTTAACCCATTCTGACCTGAGATCAGATTCTAAAAATGTCTGCACAACAGTGACACTTGGTGGTCAACAAACGCTATTTCCGTACTTGGACGGACGGATACAGTGACACATATGGACACACATTGCTGTCTATAGGAATGGCTAGCACCACTCAAAAATTCAGTTGAGTTGGCAATTTCTATTTAATCAGGAGAGAAGAGTAACCATTTATCAGCCTCAATTTGGTACTGCTGGAGATGCCCAGAGTCCCCTGTTTTCCAATGAACACTCAGTAGCAACTATTACTATCAGAATGCCACTTAGTTTTAACGACACAGATTGTCCATTTACGCCATATTTCAACAGATGAATTCATACAGACGAATGGAAACAATTTGGATCTTGTGCAAAAACAATTGTGATTATCTAAAGTTATTGCGACCAAGCGATTATGTAATAACTGTGACAGTAGGCCTAATGACCAAAAGGGCCCTCTATCGGGGCCAAGAACAGGCACAGAGTGCCACAGACGTGAACCATGAATTTCTTCGCCAGCGTTAAAGCACTGCATTGCGATTTTTGCGGCTTCATTCACGTACCGTGTCTAGTAACTGGCTATTAACCCATTCTGACCTGAGATCAGATTCATACAAGGTTTCCACTGGACACACACTGGTCTGATTAACCCATTCTGACCTGAGATCAGATTCTAAAAATGTCAGTCATTCTTCGATTTTTCAAAAATAGCAGACCTACAAGCTCGTAGCGCGCCACTCGGTGGCGCGCTATGGGCTTGTAGATCTGCTATTTTTCAATAGCTAAAGCATAACATGATGCTAAAATGGGTTCCCGTTCAGAATGGGTTAATAGCTAAAGATTGGACAAGGAGGTCATGTGGCATGCCATTATACTAGTTTTTTTTCTCCACAGACTGTCTTGTAACTAACAGACACTTGATTAAAAAGCTATTGTTTTCTCACACGAAACACTGCGGCAGAGGTCATTACAGAATCAGAGGCTTCCTAGTAATCAACGTTTTAATCAGCCCCTTTTCATTTTCTACGCGTTCTCCTCGGAGAGAGAGAGAGGTAAGAAATCTATCTAAAGCATCTTGAAGATGTTTAATTAATCCACGGATAATATTCACTACAGCCCAGACTTCTCCTTTCAGACCCAGATCTCATTTTCTGCCTTCATTATCAAGCGCTGCTCTGACTACCTTCACACAAGTGGTCGACTTTGACATTGAGAATGTGTTCTCTACCCCCGATGAGGCTGTTAGGTAGAGATTGACCAAATACCCAAAACATGATCTTCTAGCTAAAAACGAGTCATTCATCATAAAAGCATGCTGTTAGAGGTGACGCAGTGGTGGCTATGGATAAATAGGACAAATACATTACTAGATGGAGGATAAAGCAAGTGAGATATTGACATTATTATGACATCTGTCACCAGTGTGTTCATTAGCATATAGTGCAGAGGGCTGTTAGTGTGTGTTATAATAAAAGTCTGTTTTAACACAATATTTCTAAGAATTTCATCACAAAATGGCCATTTTAACCCATTTTGGGCGGGAACCCCTGTTGGTGTTTCAAGCAGTTATACTTTAGCTATTGAAAAATAGCAGATCTACAAGCTCATAGCGCGGCGCGCTACGAGCTTGTAGGTCTGCTATTTTTGAATAATCGTGAAAATGTGGTGCAAATCTTTGAATATATATTTCAGAGCAAACATTTTTAACTAAAATATTGGCTTCTGGGGGGCCCTGGAACTACATATTTTGAGATGGGGGTCTGACATAGAAACATGGGGTTTTCAGAAAAAAAATAGGATTTAGAAGCCTTTTTTTTAATCGACCTCAGTCCAAAATGGGTTAATGAAGGCTGTTCTAGCTAGACTCTGCCCTGGACCTTTTTGTTTCTTCTTTGCAATGAATCAGTGTCAGATCATGTGAACATGCTGACCTTTCTTAGACTTTGTATATCACGGGCGTCAGCAGTTAACTGTTAACACTGTGTGTGAAGTGGCCAGTAGTACCTGACCACATAGTGTGTCCACAGTGTCCACTATAGGGCTCGCACTCATGATATCTTACTTGACAAATTATTGTGATTAACCAAGAATTTGAAATTTGATTGATTGAAAATGTATACGAAAATGTCACTGGGCATTGGGCAGATAAGGCATACTGGATTTAATAAAAGTGTAAAACATCACGGGAATGGGCTAATCCTGCAAAAGAGATTTTTCAAAAATGCAAACCATTATGCAAAAACAATTGGGATATCTCAAATAATTTTGTAATGATATAATTATGCCAGGCCTATAGTTGAGCATGGACAGTAACTGGTCTGGTTCTGGGTTGCAGCATGTCCTCTTTCTGTCTTTCCTGTTTCTCTGCTACCTAAAGAAAGCAAAAACCTACTTTCGGTGTGTCATAATTCGTTGCTGTCCAGAAGACACCACCTAACTCAATAGTTTTTTCTTCCCATAAATCAATGCTATTGATATTGAACACCCTTTACGTCTGCGTGTTGGTTAAAAAATATATTGAACTACTGTATTAAAAAGCACTTTCGACAAAACCCTAACTCTGGATGGATGTTTTTTCATTTCCTGAAAAATGAACATTTTGGAGTTAGGTGGATCTTACAGACAACAGAGATATGGTCATGTCATGGATTACTCTTGTACAGTAGGACTCCAAATCTGTTGCACTCTAATTCTGCACCCTGATCATATAATAATGTCATGGACATCTCTGCATTACTTGCTGCTGTAGCAGTCAGACAGAATATCGCTAACACTGCTAACATGATGTCTGATTTCAACCTACATTATCTTATAACCATTATGAACATGCATTATGTAGTTAAGAGTTAGACCAGTGTTCCTGACATTTAGGCGTAACGCAACATTGATTATTTTCCCAGCGGTTCCTTTGGTGAACGTCATTGAAATGGAATATACTAATCTTTGTTTACATCATGCACTCTGTTATCATATAATGGGCTGACGGTATTGACTCAACGTTTTTTTTAATCTATGAGATGGCACTTTGAAATAGATTAAATTCCACTGTGCATGATGTACTGTATGCATGTGTGTATATATTACGATTTATTGGGTGCGTTCATATGAAAAATATATACTGTAGATATGTGTGCATGCATGGTCTACTCTACACAGAAGGGGTCTACAACGTTTTCCACGCCAAAGAGCGGAGAGAGAGATGAAGCAGGGAACACTATACTACAGAATTGTATAATACTAGAAGCGGCCTGACGCCACGAATTTGTGTCTCAGTGCGATCGGACTGAGACACACACACACACACACACACTTTGTTTGCCCACTGACCGTGTGTTTTCCGTGCTGGGCCGGTTGTGTTGTTGTTCCGTGTTGTTCTTTCTCTGTGAATGTCGTGTGTCTGTGGGCGACTGTGGCTCAAGAGGTAGAACAGGTCGTCCAATGATCCATGCGGTTCGAATCCGGGCTCCTCCTGTCTACATGTCGAAGTGTCCTTGGGCAAGACACTGAACCCCAAATTGCTCTTGTGATGTGCTGGTTGGTACCTTGCATGGCTTCCGCCGCAATCGGTGTATGGATGCGTGTGTGAATGGGTGAATGTAATGCACAATCTTGGATAAAGGCGCTATATAAATGCACCATTTACCATTTGTCCGCTGTCCATGTACATGTATATTCTCCGGCTATGGCATCACGGAAAGGGAAACCAAAGAGCTGGGTTGAAAACGCACGCGTAGGCGGCGCTTCTGCATGCTCAGCACGAAATGTTTGCTCACAACTTGTTACCGTCCCAAGTGCATATTGGCTATGATTGGGTTGCAGATTAATCATTTTCATAGATTTCATAGATGGCTTCATAGACTTGTTTGACAGCACTATTATCAGTGTTGTGTGAATTATTGTTTTTGTTTTAATAATATGTTTCATTCATGTTAATGTGTATTTTCAGATATTTAACCACTTAAAACTGTGATTCTTAGTAAACTTGACCTTTGGCTCTGTAGAATGGCATTAATCCACTTGAAAACTAAAACTGGAAAAACATGAAAAGTCGAAATATGGAGATACAAGGTTTCTGTCCGACAGCAACGATAATGACATGAAGCTGTGTTTGTCATGTGCAGCAGATGGACTGATAAACAGCACTGTGTGCAGCTTGCAAATGAACTGGCATAGGTAGCAACTCTTTAATCATTATCAAACCGCAGTGTACTGTATCTAGCTCATTTGATCTCTACTCAAGCATGCTGGGAAGTCTCCGGTCTCCAATTTTCACTCAATCAACAATCAAAAAACAGTAAAAGTAGATCACATGACATAATATCCTCTGCGACAGAGCCTCTGATTCTTTTCCAGGGAGCTGATCAATGTGTTCAATCAGGTCAGGCCAGAATTCACATCACCGTGTGTGTGTGTGTGTGTGTGTGTGTGTGTGTGTGTGTGTGTGTGTGTGTGTGTGTGTGTGTGTGTGTGTGTGTGTGTGTGTGTGTGTGTGTGTGTGTGCGTGTGCGTGTGCGTGTGCGTGTGCGTGTGCGTGCGTGCGTGCGTGCGTGCGCAGCAGGGGCTTTGCTACTGAGATGATCTAAATGCATATCTGAGCTGTTTGCTTTCTGAGCCGACCAGCCAACACTGATATTGTGTGTGTGTGTGCGCGCTGTGAAATAAATACTTTTTTACTGGTTCTCAGGTTGGGGTCCACATGGATTCCCAGGGGTTCCAGTGGGTCCCACAGCAAAATTGGCTAATAATACAAGGCGTATAAAATAGCATTATGGTATTTTATACGCCTTGTGAGCTCTTGTGAAAATACCAACAAATCATGACACTGGCCCAATAAACGAAAAACTTCTAAATGGTTTTGCAATGCGGTTATTTTTGGATTTTTTTTTTTATCCACCCAATTTTAACAACGAAAGCTGGGAAATTGTCCTCAGTTGAACTGTCAAAGCATATTACAGACTGACTTGCAGTCTAGCGACGAAAGCCCAGCCCACACCTTGTCGTGTGATGGTGTAATGTCTACCAGCCAAGGACCCCTTAGCCAACAGAGAGATGAAGCTGGGACCCCCACTACAAATAGAGAGTATATGTGCATGCATAAAGTGAATAGCAAAGTGAGTTTAACATGGTTTAATGCAATCAGATCAGATTTTCTGTATGAAAGTATGGTTTGTCTATAGGCCAGAAAGTAGTTTTTTGTCACTGATAGGCCTTCCCCGTCCCGCATAACTTCCGGGTATGATGACGATGTCACGCACTTTCCCTGCCTCGATTCTATTGTATTCAATTCCCATGCTCAGACACAGGTAGCCAGCCACCTAGCTAGCCACCCAGCCAGCCAGGCACACACAAAGCTACTTACGGAAGTAGTTGCACCACTTAAAAAGGTTCCTAACGCTCCTAGATTTGGCGGTCCCGCTGTAGTAACTGAGTCTGAGGACCCCCTCTGGGTCCCGGACCCCCTGTTGAAGACCCCGGGGACCCACATAGTCTCAGCGCCATGCCCTGGGACTATGTGACGAGGAGGGTATCATTTATGACATGGTGTCCAGACTCCAGACGATGTGCTTGTGTCCGTGTCCCTCTGAGTTAGCCCAAAGCTACCTTGACGAGATAAGCCTGTCGTGTGGACGCGCAGCATGTCGTTTGGATCTTCATGGTCCTAATATCTGATCTGCTTTCATCCTCTCACTAATCTTAGCAGCTCAGTCCCATCATAGAAAGACCTGTACTGTATGTAGGCTATGCTGTGTACAGTGTGTAGGTGCTACTCTGCACGTAGACTACATGTAGCATGTGCTACAGTATATGTATGAGTGCATATACCTTTGTGTTGTGTGTGAAGAAGGTACAGTATAGAAATAGGTGTGTGTGTGTGTGTGTGTGTGTGTGTGTGTGTGTGTGTGTGTGTGTGTGTGTGTGTGTGTGTGTGTGTGTGTGTGCGTGTGTGCGTGTGTGTGTGTGTGTGTGTGACCAATATATGGCTACTACACAAACATATCTAGGTCACTGATGCTTGTGTTTCTTAGATTTGTTTTCCTTCACCACAAATGTTGCCTATATACACGATGAACATGATTTAGCATGTGGTTTAGTCAGATGACCTGGTATCCTAGTTTCTTTGAGGCGCGACACTGTTCTCTCT
>NC_137868.1:11431439-11466439 GCF_963924005.1 Protomyctophum bolini
GCGACTGGCAAGACTACTTTTTTTCATCCAAGACCAGTCTAAACCACGCCTAGATTTGGATCACAGGGCGATTTAGGAAAACAGACCAGGATGTAGAGGCTGTGAATAATCATGATCAGGCTATCATTTAGTTTCAAAGTTCTCCAGGCTGGTATACCGTACGTACGTACGTTATAATAATAATACGTACGTTATGGTGCAGGAGAGCCTCCATGTTGCCCATAAGGCTTCTGCTGGCGACCGTCTCACACTGCAGCCAGATAAGCTGCTGCCAGCTAAACTAATCAGCAAGGTAAATGTTGCCTCCATTCCAAGCCCCCCCACACAACCAGATTTGTGTGTGTGTGTGTGTGTGTGTGTGTGTGTGTGTGTGTGTGTGTGTGTGTGTGTGTGTGTGTGTGTGTGTGTGTGTGTGTGTGTGTGTGTGTGTGTGTGTGTGTGTGTGTGTGTGTGTGTGTGTGTGTGTGTGTGTGTGTGTGTGTGTGTGTGTGTGTGTGTGTGTGTGTGTGAGTGTGTGACTGCGACAGCTAATGAGTTTACACAGCGCATATTGTGACAACAACATTGATGACAATGACATGTACACACACACACACGTTTGGATTACTATACTTGTGAGACATCATCAGCATACTTACATTTTAGACGATTTTATGAATGCCATTTTTACATGAAGCCCAAAAGAACCGATCTGTAAGAGCAAAGCGATGCTAGTTAGTAGATGTTCTATTTTTGGTGTGCGACTAAGTATACACCTGGCATAACTCCAAATGATTCGTCCTGCCCAGTCGGTCACAGTCACCACTTCAGCTGTCCGTTGTTTTTCGTCACCCTCGTTGTTTGTGTGAGGTGTCACCAGTGGTGTGCTGTGGATTGTTTTTTTTACTAGTGGAGCTATGTTTTAATGACGTCACGTGCACGCACAGATGCCATGTGCGCATACCTGCTCAGTGTTGGTTGCAATGCTGTTTTTTTAATAGATTGATTATTTTTCTTTTTAGTTTTATATAAAAGCCATTTACATAGACTCACACATCCGTCTGCCTGAGCAGTGGAGAGAAGTGCTGGACCAACCTGTCTGTCGTCTGTAGGCCTGCTTCTCCCTTGAATACATTCTCAGGTGTCTAGTTCAGAGGCAGAACTCATACAGGATAGGATGCCTGGGTAAACAAGTGAAATTGGCAGTGATGACACAAAGAACTGGAACGCTGTAAAATTGAAGCTAATGAATGGAATCCTGATTGGATGAAATTGGCACGCCACCTGAAAACGAATTGTATGTTTATTAACCCATTCTGGGTGGGAAGTGGGAACCCCTTTTGGTGTTAGCATTATGTTATGCTGTAGCTATTGAAAAATAGCTAATCTACAAGCTCATAGCGCGCCACCGAGTGGCGTGCTACGAGCTTGTAGGTCTGCTATTTAAAAAAAATCGAAGAACGACTGACAGAAACATAGCTTTTTCAGAAAATTGTCAGGATGTAGAAGACATCTTTTTAATCTGATACGGAGAGATGGTGAGACCCCGTTACAAAACAAACACTCAATAGAAATAATCGGAAATGGGAATATAAAGGTTTAACCTTCATAACAATAAAAAGAGTGTAGTGGTAGTTTTTGTATAAAAGTGTGGACTTGGAGTGATGATGGGTAATGATGCCGGCGTCATGATTAGACTTGCGTAGTGCAAGGTTTCTCAAAGTGGGTGCAGTGGCACCCCAGGGGAAGCAGAATAGAGAACAGAATACCTTGATCATTCTTTGTTCTTTTTCAGTCTACATAGCAAGTGTGGACTTGGAGTGATGATGGTTATCCGTCCTTACAGGTAGCCGTAGCATAACATATTGATCGTCCCATAATCATGTCAGAAAACTGTTACATTTCTACAAGCTCAACACGAGCTTGTACGTAGACGTGCTACTTTGTTCGTTTCTGTGACGCTGTAGTATCATCAAGTATAGGGCTTTAATTTACAACAACCCCCCCAACCCCGCCCCCCATAAAAATATGGTTTCTGCCCGACAGCAATGTTATAAAAAATAATCTTGTAGTGCACAGCCTCCCTTGGTCACACATCACTGGGTTTTGGACAGGAAGGTTGAACAGCATGCTAAACAGTCCTTCCATCTTTCGTTTCCCACGGCAGGCCTTGTGGTTTCCCACAGCCGCCGCTCTCACTTACGGTCTTAGAGCATGACAAGCATTTAGTTTATTTTAAAAGTGAAGCCCTTCTTGAAAAGTTCAAGCCCTTCAAGCCCGTCCTTCAAAACGAAAATGAAACGTCGTATCGTATGGGGGATTGTTTCATTGGAAGCTCTTTTCATATAGGGGGCACCCACACTGCCAGAACCCCCTATCGTCGTCCATTGTTTGCAAGCAGCAATACACAAAATAAATAAACTAAACTCTTAACCCCTTTTTATATATGTATATAAAAAAAAACTTTCCCTAAGCTCAAATAATGGTGCAGGTGGTTAGACATAAGGTGCTGGTTGGCCCATTATAACTGGGCAAAGCATTTGTGTTGTCATTTTAGATTTTAGCGTTGGCTATTCAAAAATAGCAGATCTACAAGCTCATGCTATTTTTGAACATTTTTGAAAAATGTCGAACATGTTTGAAATATTTTGAATACTTTTTATTATTTGCTAACACAAATCTTCTCCTTTGGGGGTCCCTGGCATGAAACGCCTTCAGATGTGGGGTCCGCAGCCAACTACATATCGTTTTGGGGGTCCTTGGTCAGAACTACTGATTTAGAAGGCATTTGTAGAATTGGCCTCAGGTCTTAATAGTCTTAAAACAGCCGGGAAAGCATCTGTGATTTTAGATTTTAGCATTGGCTATTCCAAAACAGCAGACATAAGGTGTAAAATACAGCAGCAAGAAAGAAGGCTCTCTCTTCCATTCTCTCTCCACACAACTTCCAATGTGATCACCACCTTCACTTGTCAACGTATCGGAGAGTTACCCTATTTAAACTGTTCCCCCGGTGATGGAGAACCTGTGTATTTATTTATACCTCACTACCCCCCCCCCCCCCCCCCCCCCCCCCTCCTGTTTCCTCCCTTCAGGAGTCCCGGTGCCAGGAATATGAATTATACATGCATGCATGCAGTTCTCTCCAGCTCAGGTTCTCTATCAATAGGACGACCCTCAAATGTCTCTCGAATTGATTCCGCTTTCCCCCCCGGCTTTCTGTATGTCCGTCCTTCCGCCTGTCTGTCTGTATGTCCGTCCTTCCGCCTGTCTGTCTGTATGTCCGTCCTTCCGCCTGTCTGTCTGTATGTCTGTCCGTCCGTCCTTCCGCCTGTCTGTCTGTCTGTATGTCCGTCCGTCCTTCCGCCTGTCTGTCTGTCTGTATGTCCGTCCGTCTGACCTTCCGTCTGCACATAGACCCCGAGGGTCTTGTTGTCTGCTTCACTCACTGTACCTGTCCTGAATGTACCTCGTTTTGCGCGGCCAATTCGGGTCACAAACGACTAAAGGGCAACACACATGTACAGGCTGTGAACAGGCTGCGCAGCATCGCAGCGACGTGTGTGAGGTGTCGCCTATAAGCACCAACAGGATGCACGCCTACGCCAGGAAATGGAACAGCGGCGCATCGGAGCGCCGGGGCGAGGCGTGGACGTGCGCCTGCACGTGTCTGACGAACCCGGTGTGGGATGGGTCCGTTTGCAGCCGGTGTGTGTTGCCCTTAAGGAAGCCACTAATGATGCCGGCGTCGTGATTAGACTTGCGTAGTGCAGGGTTTCTCAAAGTGGGCGCAGTGGCACCCCGGGGTTCCTTGAAGCAAATCCAGGGATGCCTCAGAACAGAATACCTTGATCATTTTTGCTCTTTGTTCTTTGCCAGTCTACATAGTAACCACGTCTCTTCACCAAATATAGCAGATCTACAAGTTCACAACGTGTCACTCGATGGAGTTTGGAAGCGCTTGCATTTAGTAAAGCACTTTAGCACTTGCTTTTACTAAAGGAGCTGCCTCCTGCATTATGTGCAAATTTTAAAAACGGGTACCACCTGTGCCCAGTAGTCCAGCTACCACCATATGTCCAAAACTGTTCGTTTTCTGCATTGAAATTTCAAAAATATGGAGATAGGAGGTTTCTGCCCGACAGCAATGTTAATAAAATGATATCTCTTGCATCATCCTGGGCGTACGCGTTCAGCCCCAGGGCAGGCTGTCTCAATGGGGTAGGAAGAAGAAAAGAGAGCATTCTTCACACCGTCCTCTGCCAAGCCTCTGAAATGCAAACTGTAAAAAAGTCATCATCACACACTACTGCACCTTTACCAAGGTTAATGATTTTATGATTACATTTTGAAATCCCTGTCTGTCTGTCTGTCTGTCTGTCTGTCTGTCTGTCTGTCTGTCGCTAATCAGTTACACATTTCTTTAGCACTCTGCCAGTATAGTCTCGTCAAACTGGGGACGTCCTTGAAATGAAAAAGGTTGAGAATCACTGGCCTACAGTAAATGGTGCATTTATATAAATGGTGAATGGTGCATTTATATAGTGCTTTTAACCAAGGCGCTTTACACAGATGCATTACATTCACTCATTCTCACACACACACACACACACACACACACACACACACACACACACACACACACACACACACACACACACACACGCCTCTGGTAGCTGTCCTCTTTTTACCACACCGGACAAGTTTCAATTTCCTCCTTTTTATTAGAATTACATTGCTCACTTTGTCCCTGCCCTAGGGACATTGTCTCTGTCGGGTCATTATGTCCAAAACGGTTACTTTTCAGGATTCAAATTCAAAAACGGCAAAAGTAGCAGATCTGAATCTGCCAATTTTGATACGTCTAGTGTGACGCTGTAGTGTAGTGTATGATCAATTAATTTACAAAAAATAAAGTAAAACACAAAAGGTTAATATTATGCAAGACAGACGATATTTCTGTAAACGGAGACCACCCGCCTTCTCTCTCTGTGTTGCCATGTGTGCGTGTCCTCGGGCGTGAGCGGCGTGCTCCGATCTGTGACTTCAGTAAGTGCCGTCACACGTCGGTCACACGCTGGGAGAGAGAGAGATGAGGAGGTGTGACCAATTTCCACCTCATCATCATCACCATCAGTATAGTGCAGCTGAGCTCCATGCAGGCATCGTCATCAGTAATGTTTATTTTCTTTTGACCTGCTTACCTGCTTACCTGCTACCCCCCCCCCCCCCCTAGATTGTAGAGTGCTGTTTGTTTATTTTACTGCATTGTGGGAATAGTACATTCACAGATCCAGCGTTGCCTTGTCTTTTCTTAGCGACACCTCTGAAATGTCACAGTTGTCACTTCATGTGTTGACTTTTTGTCACTGGAGATGTTGTTGTTGTTGTTTGCGGACTGAACACAATTTCCTTATGCACACTGTATTTCATTTTCATGTCACTGTCCGGCAGAAAACCTCATATCTCTACAAGCTCACAGTTTGGCAATTCTTTCTATCCAGATATAATTCTGTGACGTGAAAGTGGTTCAAGTCTGTGTGTGGGTTTGATAAACATCGAACCAATGCCAAGTATTAACAAGAGCTTGTTGTCTTTCCTGAAAGGTAACAGTTTTGGAACATATAAGGTTTCCCCCTTGACATATTAGCGACAATTTCTACCTTCTTTATTTAGGGAACAACAGACGATTTGTTTTTGGACGGGTGTAATGACACCACATGGCAGGGGAGGTGCTGAGTCATCATCAGCCTGTGTACAGCCCGGTGCTCAAATGGAATTTGATGTCACTGCTCTTTTTTTTTATCCCCACATTAAATTAGTTTTATTATATGATAACTCACTCTTTGTGTGTGTGTGTGTGTGTGTGTGTGTGTGTGTGTGTGTGTGTGTGTTTATGCCAAATATAGCATCAAATATAGCATCATAGCAACAATGAAGCATTCTTCAAGTCAGTATCACTCTTAACTTTAAGGCGGGTGGACGGACACTGTCTGTGTGTGTGTGAGCGTGTCTGTGGATGCGTGTCTGTGGGTGCGTGTCTGTGTGAGCGTGTCTGTGGGAGCGTGTCTGTGGGTGCGGGTCTGTGTGAGCGTGTCTGTGGATGCGTGTCTGTGGATGCGTGTGTGTGTGTGTGAGCGTGTCTGTGTGTGCGGGTCTGTGTGAGCGTGTCTGTGGATGCGTGTCTGTGGGTGCGTGTCTGTGGGTGTGTGTGTGTGTGTGTGTGTGTGTGTGTGTACACCAGTGGCTGAATTGCTCCCTCATAAATCACAGGGGGGAAAGCGAGCCGTGGGAGGAAGTGGCCCCGTCTCGGACTCATCTGATGTGCTGCCGGACGCCAATCAATAAGATGTTGTTGATGCTGTACATATTTTACATGAGTAGCATTTAATAGCCCACAAACACACGTCGCCTGCTGCCTGCTGACGTGAGCTTTTCCCTCCCCGTGTGAATGGATGGAGATAATGAACCTGACTCTCCAGACTGGAGATAAAACGTTTCGACCGATGGGCTCGCTAATAGAGTTCATTTTTTTTAAGAACCGCCATGAACGGGGGCAGAAGGTTAACTAAGCACTTAATAGTCTCAGTGAAACGGACTGGAGTTACAACTTACAACTGTACTGATTTTCCCCCTCATCTACACCAAGTCTCGTTGCCACACATAGCCGATCTACAAGCTCAAAACATGCCGCATTGCGCTGTGTTTTTAAGCCTCCAACGTCTAGCTTTGTGTGTTCCGCTCGTGAAGCCATGCATGTGTGTGGCCAAGTCTATGGACTTTAAGGCTGTCCCCGAACGTTCAGGGTTTGAACCTTCGCTCGTTAGGGTTGGCACTCGAATCTTAATTAATGGGCTTGAACCATTCGTTTTTTTTTTTTTTACTCAAATATTTATCGGCAAGAATGCGATATGCATAATAAGTGTACTATGTTCATGTTTAGAAGTCCTAAAAACAGGGCTAGGGTACAGCCTTAATGGATTTTATATGATGAATTCTGTTCCATACAAACTTTCAGGCCAAGTCAATGGCAAATGACATCACGTGATGTCTTGATGTGGGTCACTATATATTCATTATAAAATCATCACACGTGTGCTGGCTGCTGGGTGGTTCTAGTGGTTTCTAAAGCATGACTGTGTCAATTTGGTTTTTAAAGCCTGAATTAGCTTATTGAGCTGCATATTCGTCTGGCGTGTGCCTCTTGGAGGAAGGACAGTAACATTGGCTGATTTCACCTGCCTGTGTCTGCCCTGCCTAACCGGGGACTAGAACATCTTCTTTATTTTATTCGGTTTCTTCCCACTTTACACACAATCTTGGTGAACCACACACTTCTCATTGAACCACATCTCCTGCTTTGAATGCTGTTCATTGCGGTCGGCCTCCGCCTCACCCCAGCCAAGTCCCCTGTGGGACAGCTGGCAGCTCGCTAATCGGGAAGCTGGTTTTTCTCACTGTCAGAGCCTTTTCTAATTCTCTAACTTCCTCTGGTGCCACTCAGGCCCCGGCAGAGGCTCTCATCCACCCCAACATGCTCTGAGGTCGGATTCCATTCTCTTCACAGACGGAACTGAACCACAACAAAAACACTGTCCCATGAGGCCTGATGTTACACTCTACACCCTGTGTCCCTGTTCGCTCTGTTCGTAGTAATCTAATTATGTAGCATCTCACACACACACAGTACCATGCCCAGAATACCTTCCAGGTGCATGCAGAACACCTTTCTACTGATGTGTTCAGCCGATGCTATAGTTTAGTTTTGACATTGCTGCGAGGACTCCTCCAGTGTAGAGATGAATGTAGTTGGTCTGCTGCCAAATGGGTTTGTAGGGAAACGTACTCCCGGCTAATAGCGGCTATATAATATGGATATTCCTCTAGGTACACTAGCTCATTGTTTGGCTTATCTGCGGTTGTGGAACAGATAATATGACAACATGCCTCCAGAGACCATATACGCGCACACACACACACACACACACACACACACACACACACACACACACACACACACACACACACACACACACACACACACACACACACACACACATACACCCACGTTTGTGAAAACCTGCATTCCACACACAATTGCATGCATGCTCATACACCTAGGGCTGTCTCGATGTTTAAATTGATATTATATTTTACATGATGATTAATTGTCATGCAAGTACGATTTACGATTTAATTATGTGGCTTTTAGCCTGGGACAAAAACATAAAATTAAAATAATAAAATCACACCTGTGTGAAGTGAGGGTCATACTGTACATCATCTCATTCTGGCCAATTACAATTTGTGTCCTCACTTTTGTCTTCAATGTTTGTGTTTACACACTTTTGTGACCCCAAGAATCCGAATCGAATTGTGGGACACCCAAAGATTCACAGCCCTACAATATTTTACATAAGTCCTATCTGGTCCCTGGCACAAAACATAGTGGTTCCGCAGCCAAATATATCAATTTGACCTGAAAAAGTTTGAGAACCAATGCTGTAATAGACATGAATGCTCATTGGGTCATTTTTGCGTAGTAGCCCTCCAGATGAGCTTTATATGTGGCTGCACAAAACATTAATTTATGCTCTGCCATCTGTTACTCAATGGGTCATTAACTTTTTTCTGGAAAAAAATATGACGTTAGGATTTAATTTGTGTTATTTCCAGTCAATTAAACCACGCAGAAGCGAGATAATAACCGCTTTTGATGTGTGGAATGCAAGATGCAGAGTTTGGCAGCACAGCAGGATAGTTAAAGGAACACTTCACCCATAAAAATAAAAATAAGTAAGATTGCGTAATTTCTTTCTACTCACTCTGCGTCTCATCGATGGGCTGTGGACCGTTCAGAAACCTGCCTACCAGTCACGTCGTCTGTGGAGATCTGTCTCTCTCTCATTGGTGGGCTGTGTACCGTTCAGAAACCTGCCTACCAGTCACGTCGTCTGTGGAGATCTGTGGAAGCCATTCAGTAGTAACGACAAAAAAACAGACACAAGGACAGGGACCAATTATATGAAGATTACATTCATTAGAGATGCTCCGATAATCGGCCGGCGATAGGTGATCGGCCATATCGGCCAATATTCACTCTGATTGGTAATCAGCATTTACCCTATCTGTGATCGGCAATTCACCCTATCTGGAGAAACTGGTCTTTTACACCATTTAAGTGGTATAAATGTCAATCAGATGTATAGTATAATCTAATTTTTGTGACAGGCCCTTCCTCCCCACACACAAGAACGTTTCTTATCTTTTCTTTTTTTAATACCACAGAGTTTTATTGAGGTTTTTTTTAAAGACATGACACAACAAGACATACATGACAACACATACACCAGACTATAAAGCATATTAAACGAGCAACAGACCATACCTATCAATATGAAACATTAACAAGAGCTGCCTACACTGTATATCAAAACATGCAGTTACACAATGGAGTCAAGATGAGCCGTAATGGGGCTCCATACAGTATGTAATGAAATGCTGCCAAACTGTCCTGCCCGTTGAACCGCAGCCTCTCCAGGTGGATCAATGATTCAAATTAGTTGAGCCATTTAGTACAATTGGAGTCTTCCACTCAGTTAACCCATTTTGACCTGAGATCAGATTCTAAAAATGTCTTCTACATCCTGACAGTTCTATGTCAGTGATTCTTCGATTTTTCAAAAATATTATTATTATATTATTATTATATACATTATTTTGGCTATTAGAGTGCCGAGCATCTGTTAGCGTCTGTTGTATATAGCATATGGCAGCGCGAGAGAATGGCGTCGGAGCAACACAGGAACAGTTTTGAGGTGGGTTTTGACATATCATTATTTTGGAACATTTCACAAGATCAGTATCGGTATCGGACCTATATCGGTTTTGGCCAATCATGAGAAAAACAATCAGTGATCGGTAGGTATCGGTCCCAAAAAACCCGATCGGAGCATCCCTATAATCTTCATAGAATTTATACTTCGACCGATGTGCAAGCTCACAATGTTGAACACCAACACCATAATGTAGTCTCTCACACATACGGTAACATGCAGTACACTATACATACGCACATGTACATATAATATGTACATACACTGGCTGCTGCTGTTGGGTCCAGCGATGTGGCGTTTACGTACATTACGCTCCCTCCCTGCACCGTGTCCATTTGTCAAGTCTGCTCACAGTTTAGAGGGTTTTCAGATGAACCACATTTTCACAGAAAAATCCCACGTGGCTTCTAACAGTGTCTTATGCTTTCACGCGTTCTCCTCTTGTCCGTGCTGCTGGTGGTCTGAAGAGGAACGCTGTGAGCTCTGCTTTCAACTAAAAAGTGACATTTCTTCACCCCTACGGTACCACTGAAAGCAGCAGATGTTTCACATCCCGCTGTGTTGTTGTCTCGTACCAAAATGTGTTTTCATTTGCTGCGTTTGTGAAGGATAACCCCCCCACCACCCCCCCCTCAGTGCTGTGTTGTTCTGTACAAAAAGCCCTGTCTGATCATATCGTCACAGTCAATCTGAGAACCCATATGCTGTTTGTTTCCTTTGAATTGGGCCGCCCAATAGAACGTGGATAACAGGATGTTGGCCTGTCTGGTGGTCCGCCCTCAGCCCTCCTCTTCCTGTGGGGCGCGTATTATGTTTTCATTCCATGCACTGATCCCCAATGACCACCTTCTGAATGCCACTGCCGACAGATTCAGTAGCGCAGCTCAGGATCTGTTCGTGAGAGATTAAGCAAAAACATATCTTCATCTGTCTGTCTGTCTGTCATTTGTAAACGAGTGCCCAACCTGATCATACTACAGCGCGGCAGCACCGCATTGGAGATAAGAGTTTTCTGCCCGACAACAGCGCAATAAGTTCTACATTGGTAGTGAACACTGAACACTGGTTCTTTTCCTCCCCATTTCCTCAAGAGTCACGGATTTGGACAGCGACCATTTTCTGTACTACGTTACAGGCTTATGAATAGGACGTATTCATTCATGCCTCCATCAGTTATATATCTAAAGAGAGCTACAGTGTATCTAACATCAACCAATTATCTGCTGCATGCAGTACAGACCATTATGACCTTATTCCTGAGGCTTTTTGTCTGTGTGCCTGTTTACTCCACCAGTCCACCATGGCTGTCTCTACCCGGGCTCATCACCAATGCAGTGATTTTTTGCCACGGACATAACGGCACAAAATGAGCGGTTGATAATATTTCCAGAAACACATGGATTTAGCCCATAAGCGTCTCCAGACCGGTCACAGTGTCTATAATATGCCAATGTGCTACAGCTTATTAAAATTATTATATCATTTCCCTATGTATTTCCCTGATTAAAATGTCCTATCTATATTCTGGAGACTGGCTGTTCCTTGTTGGGATTTCAATAATTGGGTCTTATCAGTACAGTAGCTACAAGTAATGCTGACTGCTTTCATCGTTCATTAAATGGAAGTTATTATTCCGACCAAAGGTCGCAGTTAACTATGGAATCATGCATTTCCTGTCCGTGTGTTGGTCAGGGGCACCATCAGTGTGTTGGTCAGGCACCATCAGTGTGTTGGTCAGGCACCATCAGTGTGTTGGTCAGGCACCATCAGTGTGTTGGTCAGGCACCATCAGTGTGTTGGTCAGGGCACCATCAGTGTGTTGGTCAGGCACCATCAGTGTGTTGGTCAGGGCACCATCAGTGTGTTGGTCAGGCACCATCAGTGTGTTGGTCAGGGCACCATCAGTGTGTTGGTCAGGCACCATCAGTGTGTTGGTCAGGCACCATCAGTGTGTTGGTCAGGGCACCATCAGTGTGTTGGTCAGGCACCATCAGTGTGTTGGTCAGGCACCATCAGTGTGTTGGTCAGGCACCATCAGTGTGTTGGTCAGACACCATCAGTGTGTTGGTCAGACACCGTCCGTGTGTTGGTCAGACACCATCAGTGTGTTGGTTGGGGCACCGTCAGTGTGTTGGTCAGGCACCATCAGTGTGTTGGTCAGGCACCATCAGTGTGTTGGTCGGGCACCATCAGTGTGTTGGTCATCATGTGACATCATCAGGGATGGAGATGTGGAGACCCTGATGTCGCAGTTAAGCCCATATATGGAGATCCCTGATGTCATCAATATTGGCCAGCAACTCCACAACCTGTTCTGACATTCCATATGTTGATCCTTCCCCATCCATCCTTCCTCTTCGATGTCTCCCATTTGACTTATACCTGTCCATTCAAATTTCAAACTCTAGACGGGCCCGCCCCAAAGTTATTAGTGCAACCGCGCCCGGCAGCCTGCGAAAACTAGAGTTCTCAACAGGCCCGGAAATTAAGGCCCGGCCCTACCTGGGCCCTCATCAAACCCTGTACACTCAAGAGAATGTCTCCGCTACCACCCTTAGATCTCCATATACTGTATATGGAGCTCACCTGTTCTGACATTCCATATGTTGATCTGACCTCATCAAACCCTGTACACTCAAAACATGCTCCTTATATGGCCAGTACAGACTTAATTCCATGTTGACCCCACCATTATTGTTGTTGTTGTTGTTTAAGAAGCACTTTAAAAAGCTCTTGTTTGGTAAGCACTTTGTCTAGTATGTGTGCTTGCCTTCTGTGCAGTTTTAATGATTGGCTTTTGTTTTCTGTTTCTTTGTTATTTATGCAATGTAATGCATGACAAAACGGGTGGTCCTTGAAATGAAGGAGACAGAGAGAAACGAAACACTGAGAGACAGAGAGATAAATGCAACATAGAGAGACATAGATAAATGAGACATAGAGACGAGAGACAGAGAGAAATGCAACACTGAGAGACAGAGAGAGAAATGCAACATAGAGAGACATAGATAAATGAGACATAGAGACGAGAGACAGAGATAAATGAAACATTGAGAGACAGAGAGAAATGCAACATAGAGAGACATAGAGAAATGAGACATAGAGAGACGTGAATGAGACATAGATGGAGGGAGAGAGATGAGCCTGAGGAGGATGGGTCAGGGTGGGGCTATGAGTGATGAGTCACCACATTGAGGATAACGTTTAGAATGGTCTGTGAACACACCAGCATTAACACAATCAAACATCTTCAGCAGCCGCTAAGCAGCGCCTCGCAACGTGCACAGTGTGCACACGCCTCATGCACTCACACAGAGATGCACTGTGCGTGGCGCGCACGTGTCCACATGGAGGCACACACTTACACATGCATGCTTGCATTGGAAATTGGAAATAGGAAACGGAGGTACACGAAACACCCAAGACGAGGATGACGTTGAAATTGTGTGTGCGTGCACGCTTGACACACATTTTAGTTTAGTTTAGTTTTTACCGCAAATTACAATATATTTGACAGAGAAACAAATATAACTGTTGACAGTCATTTCCTGGAGGAAACGGCATAATGTGAGAACTATCAATGATCTTTTATCGGTCGCTTTTTTCAATAAATGTAATAAACAAGGCGTGTTTTTCACATATATGCCTCTGAATATACAGTATATCATCTAATCGCTTTTTTATAACTTGCTAAATCGGTTAGTATGTAATCGCTCAAGCATAATTTAATACTTTGTTGACAAAAATAGACAATCTACACGTTCACAATGTGCCACATTGCAGCGCGGTGTGAGCATGTACAGTAAAGATTGGCTGTTTTTGCATTTACGAAAGAGAAGATTAAAATGTCAAATACGGTAGTCCCGTCCCCCCCTTATCTGCACACACACACACACACACACACACACACACACACACACACACATTTGACAGTGATTTGCTGGAGGTGGTATATATTATTATATTATTAATGTGTGAGTCATGGTCATTCAGAGGACTGCTGCTAAAGCACAGGCCTGGTGACGGCTGAACACCGTCTGAACCAGTGGTGGAAAAACTACTCAAACGTTTTACTGAAGTAAAAGTAGCAATACTGCAATATAGAGAAACTCTAGCTGGTACTAACCGGAATTCAAAATTTACTTGAGTAAAAGTACTAAAGTATGGGTATCAAAATGTACCCAAAGGACCACTTCACCACTTTTCAACCTATCTTCATATAATTGGTCCTCACCAATGTTCATGATAAAATACCACAATTTGTTTCTACTCGGTCTGTCCCGTGATTTGCTGAAATCCTGCAGTGTGAGGTTTCTACTCTACGCTGACAATATTCTCTGACTGTCTACTGCAGTGCTCATTAGCACACGGCAACCGTGTGTGTGTGTGTGTGTGTGTGTGTGTGTGTGTGGGGGGGGGGTTCAAGTAAGGTAATGGTAAAGGTGTTGAGGTGACTACATTAAATCAATATCTCTCTCTCTCCAACACACACAGCTGAACTTGAGAACATTGAGAATCAGAGTAGACTGTTCTCAGTTCTCAGGAGGAATGGTGAACAGGTGTATGGGATTGTTTAAGATTCAACAGCCACAACACACAAACAGCTCACTCACTCACTCACACACACACACACACACACCCCACTTTGAGAACCACAGCTTTATCACTTGACCCTGCCAACAACTGTTTTAAACTCCAGGAGGGGGTGTGTGTGTGTGTGTGTGTGTGTGTGTGTGTGTGTGTGTGTGTGTGTGTGTGTGTGTGTGTGTGTGTGTGTGTGTGTGTGTGTGTGTGTGTGTGTGTGTGTGTGTGTGTGTGTGTGTGTGTGTGTGTGTGTGTGTGTGTGTGTGTGTGTGTGTGTGTGTGTGTGTGTGTGTGTGTGTGTGTGTGTGTGTGTGTGTGTGTGTGTGTGTGTGAGAGAGAAATGAACCAGCTGAACACAGTCATTAATCACAGATCTTACTGCACACACACAGATCATGTCTGGATGTTAAAGTGTTGACGAGCGGCGTGGGAGACGCTGTCTAATTGCTCTTTTTGTCTGACATTGTGCTGAGATAATTGGTTGTGACTGGAACAGCAGCTAAACCATAACGGTGACCAACGTTTGTGCATTACTGTGTGGCTGTGCAAGAGGCTAGTAGCCTGTGTGTGCGTGCGTGCGCTAGCTAAACGGCTTGCATAATTCTGTGCAACCTCTTCTATCATTAACCGCCAATTGTAGTGAAGACGCTGTTACGGACTGAACTTCTTTTTTTTGAGTGGTACAACCACTCCAAGGAACAGCAATGTCTGTGTCCGCCTATGTATGTGACGCCTACTGTATGTATGTGACGTTAATGAGCACGAGTATGACTATTAGTACCAGTATGGGCGCTGTTGTGAGATCCACATTGGAGTCATGTCGTTCCTATTCTAGTCTGTATATCGTCTCTGTCGGATGGAGAACTCACATGTCCACATTTCCAGCAATGATTTTGTGTGACACTGTTGTATGATCAAGTAGGGCATTCATTTACAAAATGGTATATGGAGATGAAAAAGAAAACGGATACTCTCAGATGTGTTTCTATTGTGTGCCTATATGCTCATGTGAGGTTTATGTATATTGCTCTGTTTTGAATCTTTGAGGTTAAGTTCATGTTCTCCGTGTGTGTGTGTGTGTGTGTGTGTGTGTGTGTGTGTGTGTGTGCGTGTGCGTGTGCGTTCTCCTCCTTCATTCAGGCTTCAAGTGCCCTGTGTGCTCCAAGTTTGTCTCCTCGGATGAGATGGACCTCCATCTGGTCATGTGTTTAACCAAACCCCGAGTCACCTATAACGGTAAGACTGCTGACGCACGCACGCACGCACACACACGCACACCATCCGCTATCTGGCTTGAATTTCAAAGTGTGTTCCCCATCACAGCAATCTATTGATTGACCATGAGTTTCATTCACTGTTGTCAATCAGTAAGGGGGTTGTGTGTGTGTGTGTGTGTGTGTGTGTGTGTGTGTGTGTGTGTGTGTGTGTGTGTGTGTGTGTGTGTGTGTGTGTGTGTGTGGGTGTGTGCTCGTGTGAGTGCTTGTGTGTGGCCCTCTGGGGATGTGTGTTTGCTTATTGTTTTGCTAATGTGTACACTTGAGCTTTTGGAATGTCATATTTATACAAACAACCTTGCAGTGGAAACTTTTACTTTTACCTCCCTTTTACTAAATTAAACATAGCAATAAAACTGATCGCGGAATTTGAGCACCCGCAAGAGTTTTGAGACCACTTTTGTTGAGAAAAGAGGACATTCTGCCCAGGAATCTTGTTCTTTCATTAACTTTTCTGTATCGGCATCAAAATGTACTTAAGGCTCATACATATAGTCTGGATTTTTCGGTGGTGGGGTGACCACCGCTCCGGTGGTGGGGTGACCACCGCTCCGGTGGTGGGGTGACCACCGCTCCGGTGGTGAGCTGACCACCGGAGCTGAAATAACGTTGAGCGGTGGTGAGTAAAAACAGAGAGAAGGGCGGTGGCGGTGGTTTGCTCGTCACCGCGGCTCGTGACGTCATGTTGTAGTTCGGTGGTCACCTCACCACCGGAAATCCAGACTATGTACTGTACAGTATGAGCCTTTACAGTGCCAAAGTAAAAGGCGGCATACCTTAACCAAAAGGTGGTTACGGTATAGGTTTTTTTGTTGTAAATTAACGCCCCACTTCATCATAATACAGCGTCACTCGGAAGTATCAAAAGTAGCTACAAGCTCGAAACGCTACTTTTGTCAATTAAAATCCTGCAAAGTAACATTTTTGGACATAATTATGAGGTCACCCGACAGAGACGCTATGTAGCACGGCTGATATGATTACGTGATGGATACAGACCCAGCTTTACAAGGTAAACAGAGCTCCAATGTAATTAAACAGTCTTCTTGTCTTGTCTCCCTGGTCGTCTCTGTATCGGCTACGCTTTCAGAGCAAAGCCCTGTTTGTTTGTTTTATATTGACGTGGCCTTCCAAACGAAAGTGAAAATAATCCACGGTTCTATCATAAATCTCCCTCAACTTGGGAGTTAACCCATTAAGACCTGAGGCTGATTCTACAAATATGTCTTCTACAGTTTCTATGTCAGTTTCTATGTCAGTGGTCCTCAAACTTTTTAATGTCAACCAGCCCACAATTATATATATTTGGCCCGGCGACCCCCATCTCAAAATGTTTTGTTCCTGGAACCCCCAGAAGCAAAGATTTGAGTTACAAATGTTTGCTTTAAAAATATATTTTTTAAAACATTTGCTCAAAATTAAAATGTTTCCAACCCTTTTCATCAGCTGAGACCCCCAAAAGATAAATCATCTCTCATTATGCCCAAAACTGTTACTTTTCAGGATTCAAATTCAGAAGCGTCAAAATAGCAGATTGACAAGGAAAAAAAACTAAAACTAAATAAACACAAAACATTGAAAATATGGGATCAAAACAATACATAATGACCTGACAACTCAAGCCCTATTTAATTGTGAAAATAGCCGATTTGCGCGATGCAACACATCATGAGCTTGTAGCTGTGCTATTTTCTTTGCATGGATGCAAAGAATTCTTTTGGGAAACACAGACATGGATTATGACTCAGGAAGGCGTAGAGCGGAAACACTGACATGGATTATGACTGGGAGGAGGGCGCAGAGCGGGCATGCCTGTTGTTGCCAGCACGGCTGTCATGGGATACTGGCCAGGTACAGTAGTACCTACTGTAGTTTTTTTGTTAACCCACAACCTTTTTTCCGACACGACCATTCACACTTCATAATTTGCACCTATACATGCAATGTTGTGCTTGTTTTGAAGTTCTATATTCTAGATTTTGGGGCGACTTTCTCCTAGCGAGAAAAAATATCGAAAGCCTGGCACATGATGCCTCACTTTGGTGTGAAACGGGCTACAGATGCCTCAAGACCTCAACCACCAGATCCAGGGGGGGGGCAATCACATATTAACCATAGACAGTATAAAGGTAGCCCCTTTCGGCTGTGGAGCGTATGTGCTCAAGGGAGGGCAAACAATTCCTGAGATTCTTTGCAAAGCACCGTGGAAGCATGAGTGTGCGTCACAGAGCGCCTGTTCGGGTCCGATAAGTCCCAGAAAAGATGCGCTGTGATTGGCCAGTGGTAACTTGAGTGGCAGCGTGCCGTAGCGTGCCTTTTGAGGCAGCGGTGGCCGAACGGTTTGCGGAGCGGTCTTGATATCGGAAGGTCGCTAGTCGCTAGCTTTCGTTGCAAGCTAACGAAAACAACGGCCGCGAGGTTGTGACAGAGAAACATACACGTTAAAAACAAGGAAACGTTAGAAAATAGGGGGACAGATGTAGTATAACAAAGACGGCACATATTTCACCTGACAAATTTGACTACGTCATAATTTCTTGTAGAATCGTCTTTATCATCATTATTATTAAAATAGTGATATACAACATATCGGCGCTATTTTCAAGAAGAGCGCATCAACTTATGGGGAAGAAAACATACAAAAGTATAACATGGAGATATGAGGTTTGTGCATGACTGCAATGATATCCAGCGCACACACACACACACACACACACACACAAACGCACACCCACATGCACACGCATACACATACACATGCGCAGAGAGACAGTCTTGAGTAGCGTCCAAAGCAGACGGAGATGGTGTTTGTAATCATAACATCCCCCTTTGGATTGATTTGATCAGGCTTTGATCAGCCTGCTGCTGTTGTTGTTGTTGTTGTTGTTCCATCCTCTGCTCCTTTTGCTTTGTGTTTGCTGGTCGTTACAGAATACAGATTATAAAGGACTATAAAGACATGAATATGAAATCAGAGGAGTTTATTGTTGGGCATTGTCTTAGCTATGCAGCACAACACAATGAATGAGGCCTATTCAAAGAGACTCGGAGATAAACGTTCTTCCTAACAAGTGGTGAAAAGTACTTATACATTTACCTTTATACTACTCGTACTCCACTACTACATGAAAACAAAGGGAGTCTACCAGCGTGCCTCATCACAGGAGCAGGAGGGATAGACACTGGAGCGGCCCGGACAGCCGAAGCCTTTTATCCAGGTGCTAGTACAAGAAATGACTGACATGTGATCTTTTGATCTTGGTTTAACTGTCCTGGCTGTTATCCTTTCTACTACTGCACTACATCTCAGAGTACATGGCATTGCCGTGGCATTACAGTATGGCATTGCTTTCCTAATGCAACTCCTCAAACTGTTTGAGGAGAAGCAGAGCTTGGGCCGTCTGTGCTCAACTGGCTCTGCTGGCACACTGCATGGCAGGGAATTGATTTAAGAGCTCAGCCTTATCAGCTGGAATAGCTGGACAATTTCCTCTAGCTTTCTCTCGGGGATAGGAGAGCTACAGTATGCTAAACACTGCATGCCCAAATCAAATCACATTTATTTATAAAGCACATTTAAAAACAATTTGTATTGTACCAAAGTGCTGTACAGAACATCTCATCAATATGATAGGCACAGACAATAGGTGCACACACACACATGCACGCGCACTCTGCACACGATTTTCCACTTGTTGTGGCGTGGTTTTCTTACAGTTTGTGTGCGCAGCTCGTTGTGGCTTGTTGAAATCTAATTCCTCTTTCTTCTGTCACATGACACCGTAGTGGTATGATGCACACACACACACACACACACACACACACACACACACACACACACACACACACACACACACACACACACTTTTGTGTGTCAAACTATAGCCCCATACGGTCTAAATGAAGAGTTTGACATCAAACCATTCCTATAAATGTAAATACTGTATATATTTTTGGGTTGTTTTTTTTGGTCTTTTAATACGTTATTACATGGAAATGACAATGCATGATGTAGGCTACTCTCTGTATAGCTCAGTGAGCTATGTTTACACTCGAATCGGGTATTGATTAGATGTTTGTATATGCGTGTATGATTCCTTCCCCTGGTGGCCACACAGGGATAGCCTAATGGCTGCATTCTCTGTCCTCACAGCTCTGTGTCACAGCCGAGTTATTGTGTGGAAGGCTTCCGTAGATCGACAAGCTCACAGCTCACGCGTCGCAAGGTTGTCGATCAGCTATTCCCGGCTAAAGCTTTATCCCCACAATAACAGAAAACAGATATAGACACTAGTATAGAGCCCTGAGGGACCCCAGTCAACCATGATAATATAGGGTTTAAGTTGTTAAAAGGCCTTCATGTAACGATGGAAGTGAGGCTGACTCATCATCATCGTCACAGACACTGGTTTTGACCTGTGGTATTTTGAGGGAAGCCCCCTCCTCTTTCCCCGACTAGACCTGCTTCCTCTTGGACTGCAGCGCTGGCATTTTGTTTGACGGCGGGAAGGTTTGGCGGTGCCTCGGTGGCTCCGGGGCAACACTCATCTGTCAAGCAGACTTGATGGATTAAGGAAGGATGCTTGTTTGCTGGAGTGCATGCCGTAGCCTGCCTGTCCTGAATGGACAGGTCTCAAGCCTCATTATATTATTTAACCCATTCTGACCTGAGATCAGATTCTTAAAAATGTCTTCTACATCCTGACAGTTTTCTGAAAAAGCTATGTTTCTATGTCAGTCGTTCGATTTTTCAAAAATAGCAGACCTACAAGCTCATAGCTTGTAGATCTGCTTTTTTTCAATAGCTAAAGCATAACCCAAAAGGGGTTCCCGCCCAAAATGAGTTAAACTCGGGAGTAGTTATCAATGCTCATTGTCAATGCAATACAGGACACAATACTCCAACACGTAAAGCCATTCATAACATACGGCAAAACACATGAATCACATGATTTTATTTTATAAAAGCAGCTAAAACAATGTAATAAAGCAGTTAGAATCTTGAACAAAAGAAAGACCATTGCCCTGAATTGACCCAAAGAAGAAAGTGAACTGATGTTTAAGGACCTCTAATCTTCAGATCAACTTGACTATCTATCCCACACAGGGAAACGGTCCAGTCCTCTACTAACCTATAGCCTAGTTTTTAGACTCTGGACTAAATACTAGACTAGACTAGACTATAGGCTATTGACAATTCATTGTGAATATGAAACAAGTTCACTCAACACATCGTTATGTCATGTGCTGAGAGCTCCCAATTTGTATTTATTTATTTATTTCCATGTGTGGAGTTCTTACATTTAATTTTCTATAATTTAGCCTATGCTCAAAGTAGCCTAGTAAAAGTGGTTAAAATAAATATATCTTTATGGTATGGGATGTGCGAGTGCTGATATAGTAAATGAAAACATAATGCATGACTTTTGTAGAGCTGTATATATTGCAATAATAATGTGTGGTTGGCATAAAATCCCAAGGACGGACGGGCGGATGGCCTGGTGGAGACAATAATAGGCTTTAAGTGGATATAGTGGGTAGTGAAATTAAATTAAAATGGGTCACGACTTTGGGAACCGCACGGACTACAGTGTGTTTGAGAGTTCCACACACAGCCCATGGCGTTGGAGCTGTAAAAGGCTGCGGAACAGGCTTATAATGTGGTTTGTCTGTCTGTCTGTCTGTCTGTCTGTCTGCTGGCTTTCTGCCCACAGCACACCTGATTTGAATAATTAAGTTGGAAGTGACAGATGTTGACATAAGAAAATAGTTCAGCTGCAGCCACTGCTCCTAATAGTTATGATGGATAAACGCAGAGGACACGTTTCATTGTCGGGCAGAAATCTCCTATCTTCATAATATCGTTGCTGTCCGGAAGAACCCAACAAACTCTATTTTTGAGGGTTTGTTTGTGTGTGTGTGTGTGTGTGTGTGTACTGTGTGTGCAGGCACGCGCGAGTGTGCGAGAGAGAGAGCTACACCTTAGCAGAATACATGAGCACTGTGATCCAAAACTAAGACTAAAACTTTGACTAGGTACAGAGTACTTCAGTGAACACAGTCTTTCGATCGAGAAAGGCCATTGACCTGGCTCCCCAGAAAAGACACAAAATGAGGTAGAAACTGAGCTACCCTTCCTAACCACTTGCCCACTGTAGCAAGACATCAGACACACATACTTCCCACAGATTACAATCACCCAAGGAGAGTATGAAAACATGACTAATGACAACAACCAAAAAAACTCCCCGTAACTGTTGTGTAAAGTACAACAATGTACTTCACAAGATTTGTGAGCTGTTGTGAGAGCAACAAGGATGTCTAATGGAATAAACCACTGACTACAAATCATTGTGTGTATCCCTGCACTGTATACACCAAATGACCTCGGTACATATGAAATATGAACAGAGCAACTGCCTTTACTTGCATTTGAATAAATTGCTGCTATTTGTAGCAAAGGTTTTGTACAAATTGAATGCAAAACATTGAAATACTGCTACCAACTGTTTCAAAAGTTTATACAACGCTAACATTTAGTGATGTGATAGTTCATCCATCTTCAACTCATTTCGGTGATGTGATAGTGATACTAGTGAACTATTTCTGACAGAAAACACAAAAACAAATTGTAAGTCTTCCCTCTAAATTGCAATGTAACACAGCTCTTTATTCCCATTTTTATTTTATATTGAATTGTTTTGTTCCACGTTTTCTCACGCCAATAAGCCTGCTTGAATTGAATCGACAGAACGAGAGAGACAGGCAGACATGCATGCATGTTACAGAGCTGTTTACAGTCAGGTTACAGAGCTGTTTACAGTCATGAGAGACCGAACGAGAGAGACAGGGAGACATGCATGTTTCAGAGCTGTTTACAGTCATGTTACAGAGCTGTTTACAGTCATGTTACAGAGCTGTTTACAGTCATGTTACAGAGCTGTTTACAGTCATGTTACAGAGCTGTTTACAGTCATGTTACAGAGCTGTTTACAGTCATGTTACAGAGCTGTTTACAGTCATGAGAGACAGAACGAGAGAGACAGGGAGCATGTTACAGAGCTGTTTACAGTCATGCGGCTAATGAAGCAGCTGACTAGGAACTTACGAACGGCACACAAAGCAGACCTACATGTAGGCATGAGTCTCACAGATTGCGTGAGTGCGTGGTCCATCACAGATCACAGAGTGCGTGCGTGCTTGCGTGCGTGCGTGCGTGACACTGACGCCACTGCTTTATGTCCCCAAATGCATGGGGAGCCGTCCGACCTTGAGTCCTCCTGTTGCAGATGCATCATGCCTCTGGCTGGGGCAGCCTGCTACAGCAGCGTGGTAATGGAAACTTGGATAATAGAGGGTGAATCGTGACCTGGACCCCCCCCCCCCCCCCCCCCCATGCCACATTCTGTGAAGTGTTTGAGCCGGTGTGAAATAGTTCTCTGGAGTCGTCTTCCCCCTCCCTGACTGCTTGCCATGCTTCTGTGTGGACCGTGCACGGCACTGCGTTCTCTTATCTTACTGTACCACAGGATATGAGGGATTCCACCGTCATTCATCACCCTGTATAAGAACAAGGGAGACAGGTGTGAGTGTAACAACTACCGTGGTAATCTCTCTACTTGGCACTAGCGGTAAACTCTTTGCCAGAGTTGCACTGAATAGACTCCATGGTTCTCGCGGAGAAGATCTACCCAGAATCACAGGCAGGAAGGTCCCACCTCCTCCTGCGCCAAGCTTCCAGTACAGCAACTGAGGGAGTCTACCTTCACACAAGGACAGATGGTAACCTATTCAACCCTTCCCGTCTGAAAGCCAAAACAAAGGTCAGGCCAGTCATCATCCAGGACCTGCTGTTTGCCAATGACACAGCAGTGGTACTGTAGCACACTCAGGAGCACCTGCAAACCCTCATGGACCAGTTCACCCATGAAGCCTGTCAGGACTTCAGCCTGACCATCAGTCTAAACAAAACCAAGACACTCAGGGCACTGGAAATCCCCCCTCTATCACCGTCAACAACTACACACTGGAAGCCGTAAAAACCTTCCCTGGTCTCGGGAGTCCACCATCAATCACAGACAACTTGTCAATCGATGCTGAACTCAGTGGCCGCATCGGAAAAGCTGCCTCTACTTTTGGGAAGCTCGCAGAGAGAGTGTGGAACAAGACCTCAAGTCTTTTAACATCAGCCCTGTCACGTGGGAAGATGTAGCAAAGGACCGCCTCCAGTGGCAGCAGGCGCTCGCATATGAAACCATACTGGCTCAACACCATGAAGCTAAGAGGACGAATAGGAAGCAAAAACAACTAGACACTGCCACACCATCACCAACCCTGGGACCGGCCTTTAGACGTTTGTCACCTACGGGCCTACGGCCAAGTCTGCCTCTCACGTATTGGTCTTCTCAGCCACAGCAGAGGCTGTGTCAAGACCCAGGCACAAGATATCTATGGTCTTCCAAGACTGTGATGCCGTTGAGTGATGTAGCTACTTCTTACAGAAAACGCAAAAACAAATTGTAAGATAGTCTTCCCTCTAAGTTGCAATGTAACACAGCTCTGTATTCCCATTTTTGAGTGGTGCAACCACTCCAAGGAACAGCAATGTCCGTGTTCACCTATGTGTTGGTTCACCTATGTGTTCACCTATGTGACGTTAATGAGCACCAGTATGAGGAGTACCAGTAGGGGCGCTGTTGTGCCAGAAACAGAGAGAGAGACAGTGCTGCACTGTTGCCTATGAGAGAGAGAGGAGGGGGGGTGAGAGAGAGAGGGGAGTTGCACCACTCAGTTCACACGGGTGTGATTTTTTTATTTCATATTGAATTGTATATCCAATGTTATTGTTTTGTTCCACGTCTTCTCGTGCCAATAAGCCCCCTTGAATTGAATTGAGAGACAACGAGAGAGACGGGGAGACATACATGCATGTTACAGAGCTGTGTCATGTGGCTAATGAAGCAGCTGGCTTTGAACTTTCGAACGGCAGACATGCACTTATCCATCCATGAGTGTCTCAGATTGCGTGCGTGCGTGCGTGCGTGCGTGCGTGCGTTTCACTACACTGCTTTATGTCCCCAAATGCATGGGGAGCCGTCCGACCTTGAGCCCTCCTGTTGCAGCTGCAGAGATGCATCACGACTCTGGCTGGTGCAGCCTGCTACAGCAGCGTGGTAATGGAACCTTAGATAATAGAGGGTGAATCGTGACTTGGACTTTTTCTTACCCCCCGTCCGTCCCCCCGTCCCCCCCCCCCCATGCCACATTCTGTGAAGTGTTTGAGCCGGTGTGAAATAGTTCTCTGGAGTCGTCTTCCCCCTCCCTGACTGTTTGCCATGCTTCTGTGTGGACCGTGCACTCTCACATGCACTGCACTGTGTTGTCTTGTCTTACTGGAGGCTATACAGTATGTGTTGTTGACGCCTGCCACCGGCACCACTGGTACCGGTGGCAGGCGTCAACAACACCCAGTGGTGTGATGTATGTTTTAATAGCCAACATATACATGGATAAAGTGGCTGTACTGAATGTGAGGCGATATTAACAACTTTAGCTGGGGGTGACGTGACAATGTGTGAGAAGCACTGTGCAATGTTCCTTTGCTGTCACCTCAGTCAGGTGGAGAGTCTGGGGACACTGAGAGGAGATAAGGACAGATGAGTTTGGAGGGAGGGAAGGAAGGAGAATGGACTTTATTTAATATCAGAGGGCTCACAGAGGCAAACACAGGATCAGGAGTTGGGATGGAAAGAAAAACAGGGGGAAAAGGTTGGAGCTTAAGCTGGAGCTGGAGAAAATAGAGAAATAAAGATTAGATGAGGCTTGGGAGAGGGCAAACACAGTAGACTATGACTGCAGAGTGAAGAGTCACCCCACTTCACTTGGCTGAGCTGACTAGCTAGCTGTGTGTGTGTGTGTGTGTGTGTGTGTGTGTGTGTGTGTGTGTGTGTGTGTGTTATTCACTGCCACCCCTGTGTGTTTTTCATTATAACTATCTGTTTGTTTTTTCAAAATAGTAAAATATGTTACAAAGTTTATCAATTGCGTTGTATTTGCAGGTGGAGCGAGATCAATTCGTGGCGGCGACGACTCGCCACGACCTATTTTTTTACGCCATGACGTATTCTTCATTATCCGCCGTGGCGAGTACAGAATCCGCCATGGCGAGTACAGAATCCGCCATGGCGACGACTCGCCACGACCTATTTTTTTACGCCATGACGTATTCTTCATTATCCGCCGTGGCGAGTACAGAATCCGCCATTGTTTATTTTTTTTTTGCGTGCCGTGGTGCAGGTTTTATTGTCCTACTAGTACTATTCTCGGAATTATTTCATCCTCTTGTAGCGTAACGGTTAGCGCTCTCGCCCCTATAGTCAAGGCACTGTGCCGGGCCAAGTTCGATTCTTGCAAAAAACAAACTTTTTTTTTTTAAAGTTATTTTTTTACCCGTACATACAGTGTGTGTGCGTGCGTGCGTATACAGTGTGCGTGCGTGTATGCGTGCGTGCGTATACAGTGTGTGTGCGTGCGTGCTTCATCGTATTTATTATTATTATTATTATTATTAATATGCAGGTAATAATAATAAATACGATGAAGCACGCACGCACGCACGCACGCACGCACACACACACTGTATACGCACGCATACACGCACGCACACTGTATACGCACGCACGCACACACACTGTATATGCGTGCGTGCGTGCTTCATCGTATTTATTATTATTACCTGCATATTAATAATAATAATAATAATAATAAATACGATGAAGCACGCACGCACACACACACACACACACTGTATACGCACGCACACACACGCACACTGTATACGCACGCACGCACACACACTGTATGTACGGGTAAAAAAATAACTTTAAAAAAAAAAAGTTTGTTTTTTGCAAGAATCGAACCTGGCCCGGCACAGTGCCTTGACTATAGGGGCGAGAGCGCTAACCGTTACGCTACAAGAGGATGAAATAATTCCGAGAATAGTACTAGTAGGACAATAAAACCTGCACCACGGCACGCAAAAAAAAAATAAACAATGGCGGATTCTGTACTCGCCACGGCGGATAATGAAGAATACGTCATGGCGTAAAAAAATAGGTCGTGGCGAGTCGTCACCGCCACGAATTGATCTCGCTGTCTCTCTGTATTTGAGCCTTTAGGGCAAGTGCTACAAGTGCTATATGGGCTAAGGTGGAGTCTGAAGAGGTGAGTCTTCAGACTACGACGAACGATTGGAAGTGAGTTCTAACTGTCCTGAGTGGCAGGGTGGTAGAAACGGTTGAGTGTCATCTACACAGCAGTGATAAGATACATTTTGAGCAGAGATCACAGCGCCAAGAGATATTGTATACAGGCAAGTACAGATCCCTGGGGGACCCCGGTTAGGAGGGTGCAGGGTGATGAAAGCAAACCTTTCCAAATGTTCGGTCGGTCAGGGAGGAGGAGAACCACTTAAGGAGCAGCTGGTGGTTCATAGTGTCAAAAGCTGCTGATAGATGTAGAAGAATCAGGACTGAAGTTACTTGAACCTGGGCCAAAGTTACATTATGTGTTGACGATGGAGGCAATGAAGGGGAGCAGATCAGGTGCAATGGTCTGGAAGATTGGGGAAGGCATGGTGTCAAGAGGACAGGTGGTAGGTCTAGTGGTCACTTATTTCAGGACCTCATTTGGAGAGGAGAGGAGAGAAAGGTATGTTGGGGCGAGCATTGGGTGAGTCAGACGCTTTATTAGTGGGATACTTGAGTGAAGTACAAAGGTATTGGTCATCAATCAACTTAAATACCAAAATTATTATCATTATTTTCTAAATGTGTCCAAATCTTTCACAAATAGCAAAGCTGCAGGCTCACAACCACGTGTGGTAATACTAATCTAAATCAGCAAAGTATAAGTAACTAGACAAACTAAAGTTTTCAGATAATTGTAGTGAAGTAAAAAGTTAAATATTTGTAGCCTGGCATGGCCAGACATATCACTGCGTAGATATTAGTCTGGAATCTGTGTTGTTTGGAATATGAATTTATTTTTCTAGATACAGTAGGTAGACAGGAAACAGTGAGAGAGATGGGGGGGAAAACATGCAGCAAAGGTCGTCATGATCGGGACTCGAACCTGTGACACACTGTCATGCTGGATTATGAGCCAATGTGCCTGGACCGCTAAGCCCAGGCCCAGGCTGAAACAAGAATTTCCAACGGGCTGAAAGCGGGTGGAAACCTCATGTCCAAAAACAGCAAAAGTAGCACATCTACAAGCTTTGCAGCGTTCTTGCAGATCTGCTACTCTTGATGCTTTCGTGTGACAGCATGATGAAGTAGTAGGCCTTTATATTTTATTCAAGAAGAAACTACAAAAAGTTAGAATATGGAGATAAGAGGTTTCTGCCCGACAACAACTAAATACTCAAGTACCTCAAATTGCGCTAAAGTACAGTATAGCGGTACTTCCCGGCGTGCACATTTTCGCCAGTTTGCAGTACATTGACTTCTTAATGGTGGAACAACCCTATGGGACTACAGATGGAGCCTCCTTGCTGCCAGTGAAGATAAATTGCCTTCCCAGTCAGCTGTCTGGTTCCCATTCATCCACGCTTTCATTTGATCTGCCTTTTAATTGAATGCCTGTTAGCGTGCGTCCCAGTGCACTGCTTAATCTGTAGCTAATTTACATTCTGTTCCGCTCAGTTCCGCTTTGACCAGCCACTGTAGTGCGTCATTCAGCAAGGTTATTACAGTTTGGCTTTTTCTGTTTTTTTTGTGCTTGGAACTTTTTTCTTTCAATTAAAATGTTAGTTTTGATTAGTTTTTAAAGTGGGTTTGCTAGTTTATTTTTTATTCTTCTTTTTGAAATGGCTTAGTTTTAGTTTATTAGGGTTAGCTTGCATTATAGAGACAATAATGGATACATTCATACGATTTCAATGTACTGTAAATAGAAACTGTCACAGCTCAGCCAATAATGGAAGTCCATTCAGCCAGAGGACTACAGTTTTAACTGTATTGTGTTAAAAAAACAAAAACCAAAAAACCCCAGTGTAAATAAAATGTTCTTGTCTGACAGTGTCCGACAGTGTGTAGGACGTTTTTAATACAATATAACATACTATTGGGGTAGTTGTATTTGGTGTCCCTGCTCGGATTTGCTTCAAAGTCCGTGTCCAACCTAGACACAAGCTCTGTGTCTAGGTTGGACACGGCCTTTGACGCAATCCCGTTTCTGGTTTCGACATGAATTTCGACCTGAAGATCTCTATTAAATTCCTCCCCAGACAGGAGCAATCATCAGACATCAGGCTCTATTCAGTCTATTGGCTCAGTGGTAAAATGTTCCAGCACTTGCGCATCGAGACCCCCGGGTTCAAATCCAGGGTTAGAACAGAGAAGTTACATAGTGCAGCTTTGGCAATGGAGCTAATGAACATAACACTTCAGGTACAGCCTGATTTATACTGGGTTGCACGCTGGTGTTGCGTGACATAAATAACAGATTTGCAAGCTCACGAATGTGGCTCGTTCACCGCGTTGTGAGCTTATAGATCTGCTGTTAACTGAGCAGGACACCAGTGCACGACTAAAGAATAGCTGAGACTTAACCGGCTGAAAAGAGTGTTTGACGAGGACACGACGAGGCCACCCAGAGGTGACATTCTGGTGACCTCTCTCTCCCCGGGTGGGTTCCTGTTCCAAACACTATATTGGGCCGTGACACTGTAGCTACTTATTTCCAGTTTGTTTTGTAGCACAGCTGCTGTTACACCAGCCTGCATGTGGACCAGTGGCCACCGTGTCTGTGTGTCTGTGTGCGTGTGCGTGTGCGCGTGCGTGCGATGATATTCCCAGTGCGCAGTTCTGGTGTTGCTCATCAGTCATGTAGTGGAGAGAGTAATGGAGCCAGACAAGAGAGATTATCACTGTGCTGCTCCCCGTTCTCCTCTCCCCCCATTCTCCTCTCCTCACCCCCTGTCACACCTCCCCTCCCCTCCCCTCCTCTCCTCTCCTCCAGTCCATTCTATGCTGTGCCCTACTAGCTCTCTGCCTCCTGCCTCTACGGTTATAGCCTTATAGCTCCATCTCTGTCAGCCTGGCTCTGCAGCAGCACAGCACAGGACAGGACAAGCACACAGCCAGCCAGCCATCCAGAGAAGCTAGAGGGGGGACAGAAGAGAATACAGACAAAGAGAAAGCCAGAGAGACACACAGAGAGAAATGTAAAAAGAAATGGAAGTATAGATCGAGGGGAGGGTGGCAGCTCTTTTTTCTTTTCTATTTCTTATTTATATATTTTTTTTAAACCTCCTCTACACTGTGCTGCAGCCTTTTAGTTGTCAATCTGTCGCCCACTGCACCCACATCTTGTGTTGCCCTAATTCCTTTCTTCCGACTTTCCCACAATCCTCTACTAGTTTGCCTCCATCCTCATTATCTCATTCCGGCTCTCTTTTGTTTGCTTACTAGTCTGACTCTCTTTTGTTTTACATATTTTCTCTCTCTCTCGCTCTCTACTGTAGCTATGTCCCATACATACACAATAGGATCTATGGCCCACGGGCTGCAGACAAAACAGGTGGGGCTGCTGTGCATTTGCCAGCTAGTACAAAGCTGGCTACAGGCTATACCGTATTGCGTTTCGGGCTGCGGGCGGTGGACATCACAAATGTAACTAACATGCAGACTTGCGAGGCGCCCCCTTGCTCCGATCATCACCAATCTTGAAACCAGCATAGCACTGTTCAGGGGTCTGCCATGACGATAGTCATACCAAAAAGAAACCTAAATTCCACACACAATACATATATGGGCACTACAGTGTTACAATAGTTTCTAACATTGAAATGGCCATAACTCGGTGACCATCGCTCAGATGCGCACAATATAGATCTGGATTTGAAGAAAATCTAGTATATCTTTTCAAACCCAGGCTTTATGTATTCCTTTGTTTTTATCGCTCGTCAGACACATGCTTGGTGTTCCTGCTTACTGTAAATCACTCTGGATTAAGAGCGTCTACTAAATGCCTAAATTGTAAATTGTCAGTCAACACTTCAACAGCGACTGGGCGACAGACACACTGTGTCGCCAATTAGGACAGGAGCACGAGGAGAGGAGACCATAAGGCTGGGTAAAGGAAAGTATAGCCGGTACAGAGTAGGGCTGTCACGACTCACGATCATGACATTTTACTTGACAATTAATTGTCATACAATTAATGACGATTAATAACGATTGTGTTTTTGGCATTGGGACATGAATAATACTTTCAGTTTTCTTTTTAGGCCTCGTGAACAGAAATTGCACCGTCCGGCATATATATGACAAATAACTAAAATAACTAATTGTATACTTTAGTCCTATCAAACATTAAAAAAACAACTGTTGTCACGATCCGTGACGTTTTCTGCTGTGTTCCAGTGTTCCTTGTTCCTAGTTTGTGTGTTTTAGTGTTGAGCTCTTTTATTTTGTAGTATTTAGTGCCCTGGTTTCCTTTGTGGTTATGGTTACCTGTCTTGTCTCACCTGTGATTATTAGTTTGCTCCACCTGTGTCTTGTTAGTCTCTTAGCCAATCCCTGTCTTGATTTTGAGTTATGTTCACCTGTGCCCTGTTTTCCTTTTGTGTATTAATAGCCCTGGTTTGTTGAGTTCCTTGTCAGTTCATTGTTGTATGTTAAGTGTGATGTTGCCTTGTATCCTGGATTTAGGAATAATAAACCCTCTAGCATTTAGACTTCTCTGCCTCTGCGCCTCCCTGTTCTGCACTTTATTGATTCACAGATGAATTAGTTCATCTGCAAGCTCACCACGTTTCACGCTGCTATTTCCTCTCTGTTTCTTCAACTTTGAAAATGCAACATTAGTGACTTCCTCCTGGGGGATTCCGAGACGTTCCAAGGCCAGTGAGTCGATGTATTTCCTCCAACTGCGCCTTGGTCTGCCCCGGGGTCTCCTCCCAGTGGGACGTGCGTCAAGGACCTCCTTAGGGAGGCGCCCGAGAAGCATCCTAACCAGATGCCCGAACCACCTCTGACTCCTTTCCAGGCGAAGGAGCAGCGGTTCTACTCCGAGTCTCTCTCGTGTGACTGAACTTCTCACCATATCTCTAAGGGAGATGCCAGCCACCCGTCGAAGAAAACTCATTTCGGCCGCTTGTATTCGCGACCTTATTCTTTCGGTCATGACCCACACTTCATGACCATAGGTGAGAGTAGGAACGAAGATTGCTCGGTAGAGAGCTTTGCCTTCTGGCTCAACTCTCTTTTCATCAGTGCGGTGCAGCGACTGCAATACCGCCCCTGCCGCTCCGATTCCCCGGCTGATCTCCTTCGCCATCCTCCCCTCACTCGTGAACAAGACCCCGAGATACTTGAACTCCTTCACCTGGGGTAATGCCTCAATCCCTACCCGGACTGCACAATCAAGTTTGATTTTCGAGAAAACACAAAGTTAGAATGTGTAGATAAGAGGATTCTGCCTGACACCGACGATATCGTACATATATGTGGTTACACACACACACGAGTGGAGAGGAGAGCAGTGATTTTCTTGGTGTGCTGTACTGGGGGAGCTGCAGAGACTGCAGTGCTTGCCAGCCACGCTCGCTCCTCCCGGTGCTGTCGCTGTGAGACGTGACTAAGGGTTCAGAACTCCTCAGGGTGTGAAACAGCTACGTGTATGTCGTCTCTGTCGGGCAAAAACCTATTAGCTCCATATTCTGTCCTTTTGTGGGGACAGCGTCACACTAAAGCATCAAAAGTAGCAGATCTGCAAGCTCCAAACGCAGATCTGCTTACTTTTCATATAGTTTCATAGAATTTGAATCCTGAAAAGTAACATTTTTGGACAGGTTTCCAGCTGTCGGAGCCAATAATAGTCACCTCATCACTTCGCTCATGGAAAAACAAAAGTAGGGGGTGTGCTGCCTCTGTGCCCAGTGGTACAGTAGGTGCTACCTGACACTTCAGAGAGAGAGAGAGAGAGAGAGAGAGGCGTGACTCATGGGCAGCTAATGACAGGTGTTTGGGGAGCAGTAAGTTGTTGACAGTCTTATCAGTGAAGGTGGTCAAACAAAGCAGTCCCCCATGCAGGGACACCGTGGGCAGCCTGTGTGTTCCGCTCCAGTGGGGGTGGGGTGGGGGGGGGGACGTGATGAGAGTCACACTGCGCCACTCATACACCCACTTGTCCTGGCCCTGGGGGCTCACTCAGTTGATTGCCTATAATGTGGGGATAGGACGACTGGAGAGCAGACACAACTCAGGGTTACTTCTTACCCTTGCAATAGCCGTTCTACAAGCTCACTTGAGCTAATGTAGGTGTGCAGCACGCACCGGCAGTCCGGCACGCAGCCAAGTATAAATCAGGCCTAACATAAAAATATTGGGGCAGTGGCTCAGGAGGTATAGTGTCCGAGTGGAGAAGGTTCTTGAGTCCTTGAGTCGGTGGTCGCCCTACGCGTATGTTTGTTTAGGTTGGTGCTAAATAACGCTTGACCAAGCGGGGAACTCCAACTCTGAGCAGCACGCATACAACTCAAGGACGCACACTGGCACTCGTTTTTAAGCAGCGGAACCGCAGAGAAATGTTTTATTATGAGGATTGGCTTGGCACTATTTGGCATATTTTGTTGCCCCCCCTCGGCGTGTTGCCCTATGCATCTTGCACATATGCCTAGCGACGGTACTGTCCTTGAGCAAGACACTGAACCCGTTGGTGCCTTGCATGGTTTCCTCTGCCGTCGGTGTGTGAGTGGGTGAATGTAATGCACTGTAAAGTGCTTTAGACTACGGTATATCAATGTACCATTTACCAAACAGAGCTTCAGAACTCCTGTTGCTTGGTCTGCATGTTTAAGGTGACCCGCTGTTACGTTGCAGGGTCTCCGGCGGGGAATGTTTTGTTGTGGAGCCGTGATGAAAGCGTGCACTTTGAGCCTGTCTCAGGGATCTCTATCTAATGATAGAGAGTGGTTGTAATATTACAGAACTGCTGTACTTTAGCCTGCGCCAGACAGACACACATACAGTATACAGACGGACTGAATGGCAGACTTGGTGATGAGTTGACATATTATGTGACCTGCTATTGCATGCGTATACTCGTGTTTATGCGACTAGTGCACATGTCTCTTGTTCTCATGTTTTGTTTCTTTCTTAGATCGTTTCTCGATGACAAAATGTTAAGAACATGATTTGGATAGCATATTATTTTAGACAGATGCTATGTTACCTAGTGGTATCCTTGTTTCTTTGAGTCACTACACTGTATTTGCCTTGTTTACTGACTAGTTCATGCTTATTCTGCCTATTTCAATTTTAAGTCGCTCTGGATGTGAGCGTCTGCTACATAAATGCCTAAATTGTAAATGGAGACGAATAAAAACACTAGAGAACGACAAATAAAAACACTCCCGGGCCAGGGAGGCAACATATAATTTCCTGGTAGCATCGTGCTGACTGTGTTCTGCTACTGTCTCTTCCAGTGTGTATTATCATCCCCACTGTATGGTTATTAATACACACAGGCAGGTTAGTTCGACCGGATTAAGGTTGGTGAGGGATGCGTTGCTCCCGTGCTTGCGGTTATGTTTAGGTCAGAGTTAGAGATAGGGTTAGTAATGGTCGATCTAACGGGAGGTCGAACCAATGACATGTTACCCCCTTGCCTACATGTAAAAGTTTGAGAACCATGCACTGCACAAAATGGAACAGAATGAGTATCATCTGTAACACCTGAAGGAAGTATATAGTAGTTATTTTACAAATAATGACTGTATATGAGACAGAGCAGCGCCGGGGCTCCACTGAATGCTTTGCGTCGTTGCCGTCCGACCTGCTCCACCGCAGGGCTTTTTGGAAAAGGCGTCAAAATAATTAACCGGTGCAAATGTTGAGGTTGTGTGTGTGTGTCTGTAATCCACGTAACTCGAGAACCGTTCACCCCACCAACCTCTCAGACATGGAGTCAGAAGCCACTCTGCTGCAGAGCATCCATGAAAGCCTGCCTGCTGTCCTAAACCCTCATTCATACTGAGCATCAAAAATAGAAGATCAGCTATTTTTCGGTGGTGGTGTGCGACGTGGCATGATGCCAAGGATGAATCAGGCATAACTGTGTGTGCGCGTGTGTGTGTGTGTGTGTGTGTGTGTGTGTGTGTGTGTGTGTGTGTGTGTGTGTGTGTGTGTGTGTGTGTGTGTGTGTGTGTCCTTGCCAGTGTGCGTCTCTCTGTCCCTCTCTTCATTTTACTCCCCCCTCAACTCTCTCTCATTCCCTCTGCATCTCTCTCTCTCTCTCTCTCTCTGTGTCTCTCTCTATC